>NW_007248734.1:1275634-1419756 GCF_000164805.1 Carlito syrichta
TTTGGAGTTAACCATTGTGCATGGGGATAGATAGGGGTCCTGTTTCAATCTTCTGCATGTGGTCAGTCAGTTTTCCCAGCACCATTTACTGAATAGGTTCTCCTCTCCCCTCTTTTTCTATCTTAATTGTTCTAGCTATTAGAAGTCGTGAGAGCAGAAATTCGTGTCTTGTTTTTTTCTTAGGGGAAGCCATTCAGTCTTTCAACATTATTATAATAATTATGAGTTATTAATGAACACCTTTATCCAAGTTGAGGAGGTTCTTTTTTAGCCCTAAGTTTTTCAGTATTTTTATCATGAAGGAGTATTGAACTTTGGCAATTGTTTTTATGCATCTATTGAGATTATCATGTGTCTTCTATATTTATTCTGTTGACGAAATGTATTGCACTAACTGATTCTTTCTGATGTTAATCAACTTTATGTATGCTGCTGGATTTGATTTCCAGTATTTTGTTGCAGATTTTGTGTCTATATTAATTCTATTTCATTGTGGTTAGAGAACATTGTTTGTATTATTGCAATCCTTTTAAAATGTATTGAGATTGGTTCATATGGTATATCCTGGAAAATGTTACATGTGCACATGGGAAGAATTTGTATACTGCTTTTTCTTCGGTAGAATGTTCTATTGATGTCTGTTAGGTCTACTTTGTGTACAGTGTTTTCAATTCTTCTATTTCCTTGTTGATATTCTGACTAGTCATTATATCTGTTTTTGAAAATGGAGTTTTTAATTTCTGACTGTTGTTAAATTGTCTATTTCTCACTTCAATTCTGCTGGGTTTTCCTTTATATGTTTGGGACTCTGTGATGTATTTATCATTATAATTGTTATATTTTCTTTTTTTATTATAAAGATGTGGGGTACAACTCAGAGTTAGGTATACAAACGTTGATTATGCAGGTACCCTTGTTGATGAGGTATGCCCCTCCCTCCACTAGCAGTTTCCCTCAATGGCCAATCCTACCCTCCTCCCCTGACAGTTTCCCACTACTGCCAATTGCTTTCTTATAGTATTATAATTGTTCAAGGTCCACTTATGAGTGAGAACATATGGTACTCTGTTCTTTGTTTTTGTGATAGATATTTTCATGATAGATTGACTCTTTCATCATGATAAAATCATTCTATATCTAGTAATTTTTTGTTGTTTTAATGTCTGTTTTTAACTTATATTAGTCTACCCATTCTAGATTTCTAGAAGTTGCATTTTACATATCATTTTCATCTTTTTATTTCCACCTATATGTATCTTTGAATACATAGTGTGTCTCCTCTAGATAGCATATACTTAGATCTCTTTTTCCCTAGTCTGATAATCTCTGCCTTTTGATAGGATTATTTATTTGTATATGTGATTTAAATTTGCTCTTCTATTACTCCTTTATTGCTTTTTTTTAGAATTAAGTGAATATATTCTAAGGCCACATTTTAATTCCCTTCATGGTTTTTTCACTATGTTTTTTAGCTATTTTTTTGTGGTTATTTTAGTGCTTACCATAAACATCTTAATTTATCAGAATCTATTTAAGAATTATACTAATCTAATACAAGTGAGATATAGAAAGATTACTTCTTTATAGCTATATCATTTCTGTTATCTCCTTTGCGATATTATTGTTAATTTACATATATTACACACCCTCCATCAAATTCTTCTATTTCCTACTTTATCTAATTTTATGTCTGTAAAGAAGCCAAGAGAAGAGCAGAGAGCAGCTATATATTTATAGCATTTATTACATTAACCTTCCTATTTACTATTTCTGAGTCTCTTCATTTGTTCTTATAAATTTGAGTTACCACATCTATTCATTTTCTTACTCCAATATAACTTTACTCTCACTACTTCCTTTGTGCTGTTATTGGTAAACATATTATATTTCTATATGCTATAGGTACCACAATACAATTATATACATATTGTTTTGTAAAGTTAATTTTTAAGTGTTAATAAAAGGAGAATAAATATGCATTCATGCAGTTTTTTTATAATTACACAATACCTTTACCAATTTTTAAAAAATTTTTGTGTCTGTGCATGAATTCAAATTACTGTCTGGAGTGTCTTAACTGAAGAACTTCCTTTAGTATTTTTTAAGGTGAGTTTGCTATGCTAGCAACAAATTCCTTATTTTTATTTATTTGGGAAAGTCTGTAAATCATTTTCATTTTTGAAATGATTCTGGATTTATGATTATTGGTTGACAGGTGTTGTTTGTTTTTACTTTTGGACATCACCCTAACACCCTCTGACTTCCATTTTTTTTTTGGTGAAAAGTTCATGGGCAAGATCTTCATTTTACTGAAATTCCTTTGGATGTGATGTGTCATTTATTTTCTCTTGCTTTCAAGATTTTATCTTTCTTTTTGGCTTTCAGCAGTTTTACTATGATATGTTTGTGTGTGGATCTCTTTGTATTTGTCCAAATTGAAATTTCTTGTGCTTATTGGATGTGAGATTAATAATTTTTTTTCAAACTTGGGGATACTCTAGTCATTTTTTAAAAATTTTTTTCTAGTCCTTTTAATCTTCCCTTATCTCCTTTTCTTCTAGTACTCTCATTACATGTGTGAGTATGCTTTCTTTTTTCCTACTTTCCTTTTTCTCTTTGGTTTTTGGATAATATAATCTCTATTAATCTTTTGTCAAACTCACTGATTCTTTCTTCTGCTAGTAAAAATGTACTGTTGAGCCCCTATAGTGACAATTTCTAAAGAATTTAAATAGTTGTTTTTGTTTGTTTTTATAATTCTCACGGTTGTTGTTTCACTAGAGAGGGAGTCCTTAGAGCTCTTTATGCTACCATTTTAGGAGTTGAACTCCCTCCTTTTTTTTTATTTTTTACTTCTTCAGGGGCAAAATTTCTTCTCTTTTTTTTAGCCCACTAAACTACCAAAACACACTAAGGTGCTACCCAGACACCTAACTGACAGATCTTACAGATAGTTCTTGTTTCTTCTGACACCATCATTGCTCACTTCCTACTTGAAATTCTCCTCTCTTCTGGTTTCACTATTCAGACACTCCTAGCCATAAAATGGCTATGTCTGCTAGAGAACGGCCTTTCCTTCCACCTACTCTTAAGTGCTAGTGCACCCAGAGTCCTTTCAATGACTCTCTTCTCTAGGTACCCTCATCCATATCCATGGATTCCACTACTATCCATGTCTTCTAACCACCAGTGCAAGTCTCCAGTCAAAACTTCCCCTAAGCCGCACCATGAATCCAACGACACTAGCCATTTTTTGTTGAATTACCCACAGACTCCTCACATTTAATAGACACATCAAATACTGAACTCCTGTTTTTCTCCAAAGTTCAATTATTTCTCTTCTTATAGTCCATATTCTGGTTGGTCGTATTCAAGTGTCTAGGAGATTTCCTCCTCCTTTCGCAACTCACACTGTACTGTCTTGGGAACTGGGCTTTTTCCACAATTTCTCTGCCTAGTTAAAGCCTCTATTGTTTGTCAATCAGCCTAATATAGCCTTCCATCTTGTGTTACTACCAATCTAACTACACATGGCAACCAAAGTGATCTTTCTAAACCACAAATCCTTTTATGTTATTCCTTTCCAAAACCTTTGCATTCGCACCACTATTTTCTACAACCATGTTTCCCAATTTCAGCCATTTGATTACCACCATCGTCATGTTTATTTGCATAGTACCTATATAATTATTTACATACCTTGATCTATTTCAAAAAAGATATGTGATCTTGTATTTGAAAACTCAGCGTTGCTTGTCATAGGAGAAGTATACAAATAAATCCATAGATTTTAAGCCAAAAATGTTTGTCTACATGCTGCCTAGACCTTCTTGCATGACACCATTAGTACACCTAACATACTTGAGAAACACAGGGCAAGAGAAAAGCCATACGAATGACAAAGACAGCAAAGACTTTCAAACTTTATCACCCACTCTTTATTCCCTGTCCTCTAGTCTCACTAAGGTACATTTGATGGTCCAAAAGCACCAAGATGTTTCCTTTATACATCATGTGCCTTTATACATGATGTGCCTTTAAACATGTATGTGCCTTTATACATGATGTTTCTTTATATAAAAAATATGAGTATTATGTTGTCATTTATTTATTTTAAAGAAAGAAAATCTTGAGTATCTATAATGTCAAAACAGGCCAATGGGAAAGGATAACTAACATAAACCAAGTTACATCAAGGCAAGGGTCATATCTCTTTAATTCAACACCACATACCTTATTGAACAAAGGACCTACAGCATTGTAAGTGCATATTTGCTGAATAAATGCATCTAGACAAACACACTGAAATTACAAATAAACATCACTGATAAGTTCATATTTTATATTAAAAAGTATCTGATATTTCACTAAATAAAAAAACAAGGCATAGTGTGCATCATATGCCATAGCTAGTATTAAACACACACAATGACTACCCAAAAAATAAAGAATGAAAATATTTTTCACTACATGCCAGTTTTAGCACTTGAATTTTATACCATATGCAGGTATATGACCTTAAAGAAGTGCTTTAAGTCAAGTACAAAATATAAGATTCCAAAACCAAGAGGAAACAATTCTTTTTTTAAAAAAAAAGTTCACATAACCTGTTCCTGCATACTAGGATGGTGAAAATTAATACTATCCTGCATCATTCAATCAAACAAAAAAGTAAAGGCAAGTATGTCTAAAGGGGAATTTTAGCCTATAAGAAATAAGCTGCAGATAGTAAAAGAGCAAACAACTATAAATAATGCAACTATGTCTTTAAGTTCAGAAAAATCACATTAATTTTATAGAAGTCAGTTTTTTTGCCAGAGTAATGAGAAGCACCCAGAAAACCAAAGATGGGAAACATTACTTTTAAAACATGGCAGAAGGGGAAAATTTTCAGAAATATTTAATCAACAAATTTTATATGAATCCCAGAAAAATTTCTAGAGAACATTAATAAATGCACCAATCATTAGATTTATTTTTTTATTATTTTAAGGATGTGGGGTACAATTCAGGATTAGGCATATAAATGTTCATTATGCAGGTACTCTTGTTGATGAGGTGTGCCTGCCCTGGTAGTGTCCCTCAACTACCAATCCTAACCCCCCTCCCCTGGCAGTTTCCCACTACTGCCAATCCCATTCCTACAATACCGTGACAATTGTTCAAGGTCCACTTATGAGTGAGAACATATGATAGTCTGTTCTTTGTTTCTGTGATAGATCACTGAGTATGATAGACTCTAAATCCATCCAAGATGCAGCTAAGCCTACATATTTGTCCTTCTTTATGGCTGCATAATATTCCATTGTGTATGTGCATCACTTTTTTTTTATCCAGTCCAACTTCAATGGGCAGCATGGTTGATTCCATGTTTTTGCTATTGTGAATAGAGTTACAACAAACATGTGTGTGTAGGTATCTTTTTTGTAGAATGATTTGAGTTATTCTGGGTATATTGCCAGTAGGGAGATTTCTGGGTCATACAGAAGGTCACTTTCTAGTTCTTTCAGAAATGCCATACTGTCTTCCAAAGAGACTGCACTAGTTTGCATTCCCACCAGCAGTGTAGAAGAGTTCCTTTTTCTTTGCATCCTCACCAGCATCTGTTGTTGTTTGATTAAAGATGGCCATTCTTATTGGGGTGAGCTGCTATCTCAACATGGTTTTGATTTGCTTTTCTCTGATGATGAGTGAGACTGAGCACTTTTTCATGTGTCTGTTGGCTCTCTGTATATCTTCTTTTGACAAGTGTCTATTCATGTCTTTTGCCCACTTTTTAATAGGACTGTTTGGTTTTTTTCTTGTTGGCACGTTTGAGTTCCTTGTAAATCCTAGATGTTAGGCCTTTGTCAGATATACAGTTGACAAATATTTTTTCCCATTTCTGTGGGCTGTCTTCCCGCTCTCTTGATGGTTTCTTTTGCTTTGCAGAAGGTCGTTAGTTTGATGAGATTCCACTTGTCTATCTTTTTCTTAAGGTATGGGCATTTAGGGTTCTGAATAGGTATTGGTTGCCTGTCTCCTGGGTCTCTTGTGTTTTCTAAGATTTTTATAGTTTGAGGTTTTATGTTTAAGCCTCTGATCCATTTAGAGTGAATTTTTGGGTATGGTGATAGGTAGGGGTCCTTCAATCTTCTGCATGTAATCAGCCAGTTTTCCCAGCATCATTTACTGGATAGGTTCTCCTCTCCCCAGTGGTTGTTGTCAGAGGCTTTGCCAAAGATGAGTTGGTTGAGAAATTGAGGCTTTGCTTCTGGAATCTCTATCTTGTTCCATTTGTCTATATGCCTGTTCTTGTAAAAATATCAGGCTGATTTTTGATTACTGTAGCCTTATAGAAAAGTTTGAAGTCTGGAAGTGTGATACCTCCTGCTTTACTTCTTTTGCTAAGGATTGTTTTGGCTATTCGTGGTCATTTATGTTTCCATGTGAATTTCTGTATTGTCATTTCCAGGTCTGAGAAGAATGATGTTGGTAATTTAATGGGTATTGTGTTGAATCTGTAGATTGCCTTTGGTAGGATGGTCATCTTAACAATGTTGATTCTTCCTATCAGTGAGCATGGAATATTTTTCCACGTGTTTGTGTCTTCTTGAATGTCTTTGAGCAGTATTTTGTAGTTCTCATTGTAAAGGTCTTTCATTTCTCTGGTTAGGAAGATGCCAAGGTATTTCTTTTTTGTGTGTGTGACAATTGTGAATGGGATTGTGCTTTTTATTTGGTTCTCTGCCTACTTGTTGGTATATAGGAATGCAACTGTCTTTTGCACATTTATTTTGTACCCTGAGACTTTGCCAAAGTCCTTTATCAATGCAAGCAGATTTTTGACAGATTCTTCTGGATTTTTGTGGTATAGGATCATATTGTCAGCAAAGAGGGATAACTTGACTTCCTCTTTTCCTATTTGGATACCCCTGATTTCCTTCTCTTGCCTAACTGCCCAAGCTAGGACTTCCAACACAATGTTAAACAAGAGGGGTGAGAGTGGGCAGCCTTGTCTTGTTCCAGTTTGCAGGGAAAATGTTTCCAGTTTCTGTCCATTTATCAATATGTTAGCTGTGGATTTATCATAAATGGCACTTACTATTTTGAGGTATGCTCCTTCTATATCTAGGTGTTTGAGGGTTTTTATCAAGAAGGGATGCTGGATTTTATCAAAAGTTTTTTCTGCATCTAGTGACATAATCATGTGGTTCTTGTTTTTACATCTATTGATATATTTAATTACATATATGGTCTTGTGAATGTTGAACCAGCCCTGCATCCTGGGGATGAAGGCTATTTGGTCATGGTGAATGATTTTTGAGATGTGTTTTTGAATCCGATTTGCTAGAATCTTGTTGAGGATTTTTGCATCTATGTTCATAAGGGATATTGGTCTGTAGTTCTCTTTTTCTGTTGGATCTTTATCCAGTTTGGGTATCAGTGTGATGTTAGCTTCATAAAATGATTTGGGGAGAATTCCATCTATCTCAATTGCCTGGAATATTTCAATAGGATTGGTATCAGTTCCTCCTTGTACTTTCTGGCCCAGAGTTTTTTTGGTTTATTTGTTTGTTTTTGTTTTTGTTTTCGTAGGTAGTTTTCATATGACAGTCAAATTCCTGGGTTGTTATTGGTCTATTTAGTGTCTTGATGTCTTCTTATTTCAACCTGAGGGGACTGTGTGATTTCAGAAGTCCTCCATTTCATTTAGGTTATCAAGTTTATTTACATAGAGGTGTACATAGTAATCTCTGATACTCCTTTGTATTTCTTCAGGGTCAGTTGTGATTTGATCTTTTGTATTTCTGATTGTGTTTATTTGGGGTTTTTCTTTTTCTTGGTTATTACTCCTAGGGGTCCATCAATCTTGTTAATTCTTTCAAAGAATCAGCTTTTTGTTTTTTTGATGTTTTCTATGATATTTTTGTTTGCATTTGGGTTCTTATTTTGGTGATCTGGATTCTTCTGCTAAAGTTACAGTTTTGGTGTTCTTCTCTTTCTAGTTCCCTTAGGTAATTTGTTAGGCTCTCAATTTGTGATCTTTCCATTTTCTTGATGGGTGCTTATAGAGATATAAATTTCTTTCTGAGTACTGATTTCATGGCATCCCAGAGGTTTTGGTAAGATGTTTCTTCATTTTCATTTGTTTCCAGGAATCTTTTGATTCCAGTGTTGACCCAGTAGTCATTCAGTATCATGCTGTTTAGAGTCCATGCCTTTGTGGACTTTAGGGAAATTTTGTTGGTGTTGATATCTATTTTTATCCCACTGTGGTCTGAGAAGGTGCCTGGCAATATTTAAACCTTGTGGAATTTGTTTATGCTTGATTTGTGGCCAAGGATGTGATCCATCTTGCAGTCGGTTCCATGTGGTGAGGAGTAGAATGTATATTCTGTGGTTGTTGGGTGAGATAATTGATAGATATCTATTAAGTCCATTTGGTCCAGTGTGAAGTTTAGGTTCTGGATCTCCTTGTTGATTTTTTGCCTCGATGATCTATCTAGGGCTGTTCATGGGGTATTTGAATACCCTGCTATAATAGTGTTAGAGGCAATATCTTTTTTTGTCTACTTAGTAGTTGCTTTATAAATGCTGGTGCACCTGTATTGGGTGCATATATGTTTAGGATTGATATTTCTTATTGATGGATTGAACTTTTTATCATTATATAGTGTCCTTTTGTATCTTTTTTCATATTTGATAGCTTAAATGTTGTCTGATATTAAGATCACAACTCCTGCCTTCTTTTGTGATCCATTTGCCTGGAAATTCATTTTCCATCCTTTAACATTGAGTCTGTGTGCATCCTTGGGTGAGAAGAGTTTCCTGGATGCAGCAAATCATTGGGTCATGGTTTCTTATCCAGGTTGCCATTCTGGGTCTTTTCAGTGGTGCATTTAGTCCATTCACATTCAGGCTGATTATTGAAATGTGATTGGTTATCCCTGTCATGAGGTTCTTATAAAGTTTTCTCTTTGTGTGCTTCTTTTACTTTTGGCTTTGGAGTTGATATATGTGTGTGCTTTCGAGTTTGTTGTTGCACTGTATTCTCTGTTGATTCTGTGCTCTGCTGTTCTCTTAGGAAGTGTGTGGTCATTCTTCTCCCCCTCTTCTGTGCTTAATACATTTTTAAGGGTTTCCTGTAGAGTTGTTCTGGAAGCTACATAATCTCTTAGGGATTGGATGTCTTTGAAGGCTTTTAATTCTCCACTACTGATGAAGCTGAACTTGGCCAGGTAGGAAATTTTTGGTTGAAATTGCTTACCTTTGAGTACTTTGACTATTGGACTCCAGTCCCTTCTTGCTTGTAGTGTTTCTGCCAATAGGTCTGTTGCTATTCTGATTGGTTTCCCATCGTAGGTAATCTGACCTTTCTCTCTTGCTACCTTTAGGGCTTTTTCTTTTGTGCCTACTTTGTGTAGGCAAATTACTATGTGTCTAGAGGTTGGTCTTCTCACTTGATGTCTTGTGGGGGTTCTCTGTATATCTTGTGTTTGACTAGTCACATTTCTGGTGAGATGGGGAAAGTTTTCTTGGATTACTTCCTGGAATACTTGCTCCAAGGTGTTCTCCATTTCCCTTTCTTCTTCTGGGATACCAATCAGGCATACGTTTGATCTCTTGCCATAATTGCACATCTCTTGTAGGCTTTGTTCTTTCTTTCTGAGTTTTCTTTCTATGTTTTTTACAGATCAGGTTAATTCCATGTTCTGGTCTTCAAGTTCTGAGAATCTTTTTTTGGCTAGATTAATTCTGCTTTCCATGCTTGTCATCTTGTTATTTATTTCCTGGATGAAATTTTTTTATTGCCAGAATCTCTGTTACAAGTTCTTTCAGTGTTGCATCTTGTCTTTCCTGAGTCTTATTCACTCTTTTCACTCCTTCTCTAATCCCTGTCATATTCTGGGGCTAGTTGTTGGTGACTTCCATTGTTTGGGCTCCAAGGTCTGATTTTTCGGGAGTTTTCTCTTTATTACACTTGAATTTACCTGTGTTCTTCCTTTGGTGTTTCCTCATTTGTGTCAGATCTCTTGTTTTTTTCTTTGGTTCCATTATTCAGTGTCAGTGGGAGAGGCTTTCCCTTCTGATGTTTGCTCAGTCTTCTATTCTTCCTTGATCTGATCTCTGGAATTGTTCTATTTTGAAACAGGACTGTGGGTGGGAAGCTTTGCTGTCTCTTGTAGTTTTGAAAGTCAAATAAGGTAGGGGAAGGGGAGCTAGGATTCAGAAACTACTTGCAAATCACAGTGTTCACTGATTGTGGTATGTGTTCCCTGAGACTCACTCCCCACCACCACTTTATATGACAATGCAATGGGTACATGTATGTACCCCCTTAGTCCAAGATACAGTGACAGCAAAGAGGAACACAGAGAAAAATAGAATTAAATAAGATGGACAATAATTTTTTTAAAGAAAAAAAAACACAGAACAATGAAAGCAGAAGCCAAAGCAAAAAACAATTGAACACACACACACACACACACACACACACACACTCACACACAGACAAACACACACATCCTTAAACTGGAATAACAACAAAGTGAAACAAAACAAACAAAAAATCAGGAAAACAAAATGAAATAAAACCACAAAAAATCAGGAAAACTAAACACACACACACACACACACACACACACACACAGACACCCCTAGCACAAAATGAATGGAGAAGAAGAAAAAGAGAAAGACCATGAAAAAAAAATTCAGATTGAACCCTCACATATATATTGACATACACTTTAAACTGAAAAACAAAAAGAGAACAAAAGAGTAAAAACAAACAAGCAACAAAAAACTGAAAGATGAACACTCAATCATTCACATACACACATAAACAGAAAACAAAAATCACAAGAAGGAAAAAGAAAAGAAGAAAGGTGAGGATACAGATCAAACCCTCACATACACATTCATGCACAAAGAAAAAATATTTTAAAAATAGATAAACTAACAAATAGGCCAAAAAAAAAAATTAAATTAAAATTTAGAAAACCTCTGCCCTCTTGTGGCAGGCTCTGTAATTGTTCTTCTCGTCTCTTCTCTAGCCTGCAGAGCTTCCACCTCTTTCACTCTCTCCCCAGTGTCTAATGCAGGGAAGGAGGAGGGGCAGTGAGGGTGGGCGGAGCTGCAGTCCTCCCCTCCCACGCTTGTATGGTCAGGGACATCCCCTCCGGTGGGGAGATACAGGATTGTGCCCCAGCCAGACCTATCCTGGAATGGAGTTCTATTACAACTGACATCCAGACTCCGTCTGAGTTTGTCCCTCTCAGTTGTGCCCCAGTTCTGTGGGTCTGAAGTTGAGAGGATTGCTGGGGAGGAGGGTGGTTGGGCCAGCTCCGGACTTAACACTGATCTCTTTGAAGTTCTTCCTCGTCCTTTTCTGGTCACACCCTTTGTCCTGAGGCTGGATCAGGGTAAGGCCCTCCAAAGTTTGTACTTTCAGGATATTCCCTCTGGGTCACGCTCAATCCCTTATAGTTGATCTGCCAGTCACAGAGATCGGGTCTGTTGCTCTGTGGTGAGCAAGTCGGAGCACTTTGCTGCCCCACCTTCAAGATGGTGGCAGGGTGCCTCTCTCCTCCTCTCTGGTGGGACTCCGCCTCTGGGCTCCCTCCACCGCCCCTGTTGCCAGGGTCCAGCCAGGCACTGAAGTGATGAGGCAAAGCCCAGAGCCTGCAGTCTCTCCTGCTGTAGTGGTGAGGCAGAGCCTGGGGCTGGTAGTCTCTCCCGGCCACTTCATAGGAAAACTTTTGTCCCTTTAAAAAAAAAAATAGCGCTCAGCTTCTGCAACCTGGGAAGCACCAGGGACAAAGCAGAGAAGCTGCAGCACCAGCTGCTGCACCAGGGGGTCCCTGGCCACTTTCTCTCAAGCCTTCACTTAGTTTCTCTCAGCATCTTCTTCCCAGGAAAGGTTTTGTTGATTTTTTTTAAATGGCATTCAGTTTCTGCATCCCGAGAATTGCTAGGGTCCAAGCCCAGCTAGGGCAGCACTAGCCGCTGCATCAGGAGAGCCCTGGCCGCTAACTCCATAGCTCTCACTCATTCCGCCACTCACATGCCCACTCCCTCACCAGCCCTCACACAAAATTTTCCGTATTCTCATTCTCTCACACTGGGACTCGCAGAGTCTGACTGGCTCGGCCACCATCTTCCCCAAACTCCATCATTAGATTTTTAAAAAGAAGAAGGATAGCATTTATTGTATTACTATGCCAGGCACTGTGGCTTTTATCTCATGTTCTGTTCTGGTTAAACTGGTCATTGCAGGGTGGTAGGAAGATTGTTTTTGATTGGCCAAACCTGGGTCATGTGTCCACCCTTGGAAATCAGAGTGTACTCAGTTAAAGAAGAATGCTTCCCAAAAGGAAAATTAGGATGCCATTACCAAAATGGAAATGGAGGCTAAGCATTCAAGAGGAACTCTCACCTGCAACATTTAGCCTTCAGCTACATTAATAGAAGCAAAGCATCCAGATGTAAGGAAGTAAGTGAAATTTTGGCAAGAAGAGCTTATGTGTTGGTTTGCCCTACATGGTTTCTGTTTTCACTTTTTGTCTTTCTGTAATTGTCAGGCACCCCATTTTACTCTAAAATGTGTTCAAATTTGAGGACATAAATGAAAATTTGGCACTAGATTTTGACAAACAAGAACATCAGGAGGTATATGTCCAGGATGGTGAAAGCCTGAACTAAAAAAAAAAAAAAAAAAAGAAGTGCTAGGAAAACCAGGGATATTTATCTAAGAGTAAACATGAGACGTAAGAGTTGTCATAAACATGAAGAAAACTGACTTAAATATAAGGGAAAAGATAGAATTCTTTTTTGTGATTCCGGGAGACAAACCAGTGCCATACCATGGGTAGAGTTATAGGGAGCAGATTTTATCTCCATTTAGGAAATAAATTTTGAGCATTAGTTGGACTTGTTCAATCCTATTGGGAAGGACCAGAATGGAAGAAAGCTTCAGAGTCTCGAGGGGGGGTTGCGCTAAGAGCCACCGTGTAATAAAATGATTCCCTTAGACCACAGATCTTCAAGAGCAGGAAGAGTCAGAACCAAAATAGGGTTTAGGATAAAGCAATGGAAAAACAAGAGATGGATTTTTAAAAGAAGACAGTTCATCATCCTCACCTCTTTTTCTAGGCCCAAGATACTTCAGTCAATTGTGAAGCAACACTACAATTACTTAAAGATAAAAAGAACAGACTTTTCTACGATGTATTTACTTCCCGCTTGCCTTTATCTTTCTATCTGATCCTTGCTTTTTCTGTCCTGATATCATTGTTTTACAAAATAAGACTTATTATATTTTATATAGTTTTATGAACACCACAAATTATTTCACAAAAAAGTAGGGAATAAAAAGTAAAATAATAAAGATAATAAATAATATGGTAAAATAATAATAAACATCTTTATGTAAGAACTACTTACATACTTAGGTGAATAAAAGTAAAAATTCTATGGTAATATTTTGCAAATGGCTTTTTCCTTATTTATCCACTTTTGGAAACAAGAAAACAAAAATAAGTTCTTTCAGCCCAGTATACCCCATTCAGATCACTCCTTAGAGTCAGAATTCACAGAATTCACTTTTCCTGTGGCTACTTGAATTCCATTTCAGATGAAGGAGACTCTGGTGCAACTCAACGATGACCACACACCTTGGCAGCCCTGTGACCATGCAACAGTTCAAAACATTTAACCTCATCTGTGTATGCAAGTACAGGAGTTCCTCTCCCTGTAAACAACACTGCCGGTGTTTCAAAACACTGCTGCATTGCGTCTGAGACACAAGTCTGCTGCTTCCAGCCATTGTCTTGTTAACCCAGGGAGCTAATGATTAGCTTTAAATTTCACCATGAGACTATCATAGAAACTAAAATCTTTGAGAAGTAGCAGGTGAAATTCAGACAAATCCACCAGTATTGGCATCACCTCACATGTGTTTTGTTTATGGTTATCAATCTCCCTTTGACATTGATCATTAAAACTGGAAGTTTTCTACACACATAACATCACTGTCATTCAGCAATCAAAAATTACACTGAAAATCAGAGGAACTCTGTGATTCGTTTATAAAATTCCAATTTAAGTATCATTTCATTCGTATAAACACTTAGACAAATGCATCCATATCTTGGTTTCAGTTAATCAATTGCATTATCATTAGCAGAGTAGGTAGACTGATGTGTGGAATAGAATATAAAAATCCAGAAAAAATAAATATTTATAAGTATTTGGTTGACTTGCATTTGGGGAAAAGAGTTAGATTCCCTGGGGTACCAAATGCCGGGTAAATTAAATAGGTAAGCGTAGAAATGTATAAATGTAGCAAAAGAAAATATAGGTAAATATTTTAAAACCTTAAAAGTATAAAATGTTTTATGAAAAAGGAGTCAAAAACCATAAAAACATTTCATGATATTTAAATTCTATACTAACTGTAAACATTAGAAAAATCAAATTTACAAAAATGATTCCATTTACATTCCAAAAACAGAATACTTTGAGATAAATTTAACAGAAGATGTGCAGACCTCTACAATAAAATCCCTTAGACATGGCCAAGAAAAATTATTGTGAAAAGTGAAACAAATAGAGAAATAAACCATATTTATAGATTCGCAATATTCAAAAACTGGAAACAACCCGAAATATCCATCAATAGGTGAATGGAAAAACAAAACGTGGTACATCTATATACCATGGAATACTACTTAGAAATAAAGATGAATGACCTACTAATATATGCAACAGAATGAAAGATGAAAGGCAAAGAAGACAGCACAAAAGAGTACATACTGTTATAATTCTATTTATACAGATTGCTAATTAATCCATAGTAACAAAAAGTTGCCTGAAACCAGGGTTGAAGGGTGAGATAGACGACGAAACTGCACACAAGGAAATATTGGAGGGTAATAGGAATGTTCTATAACTTAATTTTGATGGCAGTTTCATGAGTGTAGCTGTCAAAACTCATCAAACAGTATCCTTTAAATGAGTGCATTTTTATTTTGTTAATTATACTTCAATTAAGGAGAAAAAATTAATAAAAAGAACACAAATTCGCTTATGTAGACACACTCAGATTTGTGTCTATGTACACAAATTTGCATTTTTGTAGAAAACAGCATTCTTGCATACCCTGGACTTAGCCAAGCAGTTGCAATTTCACTGGAAAATAAGCAATATATTGTAAATCTTTGAATACTGCAATGTTTCTACATAAGAGTTCCTTGTTTTTTTTAATTATTCCTATAAGAAAGTATATAAACTAGACATGGATTAAGCAAGGCATTAGAAGATTTTAGGTATGAATATAGTATACTTTAAACAAATATGATTTTTAGAAAAATGAAATTAATCAGCAGGGTTTTTCCTCCTACTGTTAGATAGCTTGACTTCCATTAAATCATTGTTATTATCCAATTTGTTGCAGTACTCCAAAGCATTCATTATCTATGTTTGAATTATAATCATTTTAAAAAGCTGTTCAGGGCATTTGTACTACTAATAAAGTCAGTGAGATGTTAAACTTAGGGAGAAAACATTCTCATTTTATTTTTAAAGCAAACTGCTGAGGAAATTAAAACTGTTCATCTTGTAAGAAATGCAAAACCTCGACTCTTGAAATGAACTCTTAGTAATTAGAGAGCAGAGAGCCATCTCTCTGGGAGGGCTGTGGTAGCCATTTGCCAATAATTAGCTTTCCTCATGGAGCATCACTCATCATGAATCACCTGAAGGGTCTGTTAAAACTCAGATCGCCAGGCCCCATACCTTGAGTTTCCCATTCAGGTCTCAGCTGGTGAGTATTAGCACTTCAACACGTTCCCAGGTAAGGCCAATGCTGCTGGTCTGTGGGCCGCACTTTGAGAATGGGAATTATCAGGAAGTGCAGGAAGAAACTGGAATTGACAGATGGGAGTGAAACTTGGGCACAAGTGAATGAGGGGAAGGAGTGTTAACCTTGTCAATGAAAGTTACTTGCTCACCACTAAGGTAGGGCTGGGGGAAGGATGGGGAGCATTTTCATTAAATGGTTGGTTGGTAGCTTTTTAAATTTTTATTTATTGATTGATCTATCTGTCTATCTATCTATTAATTCATTCATTCATTCATGTATTGAGTCGGGGTCTCACACGGTTGACCAGGCTGGAGTGCATTGACACAATCACGGCTCACCACAGCCTTGACCTCCTGAGTCAGGCAATCTTCCTGCCTCAGGCTTTTTAAAATTTTTTGTAGAGATGAGGCTTTGCTATCTTGCCCAGGCTGACCTCAAACTCCTGGGTTCAAGCAATCCTCTTGCCTTGGCCTCCCAAATGCTGGGATTACAGGCGTGAGCCACCATACCGGTTGGTAGCTTTTGAGCTTCCCCTTAGGAAACTGGCAAAGATAGGTGAAAAGTGTACATCAGGTGAAGGAGACATAAGCAGCAAAGGAACAGCCTTGGGAAGCATAGAATGTTGTCCGAGAACAATGAAGGATCTAATAAAATGGAAAGCAGGGTGGGAGATGCAACAGGAGGGGATATCAGCTCTTGGAAACGCACCCCCTCCATGGCCGTGGAGGGTGCACTGCTCTGTGGAGTCAGAGCTTCTGTCTTCTGCATGATACAGTCTTAAGTAGTTTCAGAGGGCTTTTTTCTCCCCCAAGGCTGGACTTTTTGCCCATGCTGGTCCTCTAATGAAAATGTCCTTTCTCACCATCCTTTATTCCATTTTCAAACCAAACAGCCCTTTTTCACCCTATGTTTCTTCCTAATGATCCAAATTCATCTTGAACTGTCCCACCCCTAATCCATACCTTGCTAGATATTGTCCTTTTCTCTGAGTTTGCATTTCTCATCTCTGCTTCCAGTCAGAAAATTCCCTCAGAACAAGGGCCCTATCACCCCACAATACCTAGTTTGTGCCAGCTGTGTAATAAAATTTAAAATAATAATAATAATAATAAAATAAATAAATAATAATAATAAAATAAAATAATAATAATAACTTAAAAATCTGGCTGGGTGCAGCAGCTCAGCCTGTAATCCCAGCAATTTGGGAGGCCGAGGAGAGGATTGCCTGAGCCTGGAGTTTCAAGACCAACCTGGACAACTTGGTGAGACCACGTCTGTACAATAAATCACAAAAACTACCTAGGCGTGGTGGCGTGCATCTGTAGTTCCAGCTACTAGAAAGATGAGGCAGAAGGATCGCCTGAGCCCAGCAGGTCAAGGCTGTGGTGGTAATGAGCATGCCACTGCACTCCAGCCTGGGCAAGAGAGTGAGACTCCAACTCAAAAAAACAAACAAAATAAAAACCTCACTTCCTGATTGACAGGTTACTGATATAATAGTCAACAGTTGCTGCCACTGACGTTTTATTTATGTCACCGGCATGCAGTGTAACTCCTGAGCCTGTAGCATCAGCACCTCCTGAGATTGTGCAAGAAAGGCACAGATTCAAGCCCCGCCCCAGACCTAGGGAATCCCAAGCTGTGGGAAAGAGTCAGAAATCTGTGATTTAAAACAGGCCTCTCAGGTGATTTTGATATATGCTCAAGTTTACAAACCACTGCTTTCTACCCAGCCTGAATCCCGAAACAAGTTCAGGCAGCTTTTAAGAGTCTGAAGGTAGTACAGTGATCATTTTTATCATCATTTTTAGTAACACAATTTAAATAGGAACACAAAATGATTCGAAGAGAAAACAAACAGGAAAATTTAAGAGTTAACACTGTGTTTGGTCAACAAAATAAATACCTCCCAAATCCTTTATACATGTCAGAGTTAAGCCATTAGTATGGCACTATACTTTCTAAAGACGCACACACTCAAGCCGGGTGTGGTGACTCATGCCTGTAATCCCAGCACTTTGGGAGGCCATGGCAGGAGAATTGCTTGAGCCAAGGAATTCAAGACCCGCCTAGGCAACATAATGAGACCTCGTCTCCATAAAAAGTGAAGAAAAAAAAAAAAAGTTGGTTGTGGTGGTTGCACCTGTAGTCCCAGCTACTCAGGAGGCTGAAGCAGGAAAATCATTTGAGTCCAGAAGTTGGAGGCTGTGGTAAGCTGTGATTATACTACTGCACTCCAGCCCTCCAGCCTGGGCAACAGAGTGAGATCCCAACTCAAAAAACGCAGCAAGCACAGTCAATTGTGCAATGCGGTACCGTGAAATGCAAGAAAAGAATCACTTGGAAGTACTAAGTCTGGTAGTGAGACCTCCCCCAGGGTCCTCACGGGAGATGGCTATGTCACATACAGTCTGATGTTCTCAACAACAAAACACGTGTCCCCAAAAACATAATGAGTCTTTCAAGACTGTTCCTCAACATAAGCTGATGATTGCCAGAGGCCAGATGAGATACTACCCAGGGGACTCTATAAAGCAGGGAGACAAGCAGCTCCCGGAGGTCCATATTTCCGGGTGCCCAGAAGTATGGATGAACTACAGAGCCTCAGCCACGCCTCACTCTCAACTGGGTGACTAACAGACACTGCACAGCAGCAACCCTGAGATTCCAGGCAGCTAAATGCTGGGGTGCAGCCACGGGAGGCAGCCAAAGCTAGAGGGGTCTGATCTATTCTTAAATTGTGTTCCTTCTGACTGAGTGTGCAGCTACAGTGGTAATTAGAGGGCCTGCCTTAGCAACCGTTTGCAGGATGAAGGTCTGCTGAACAAATTATTATTTCACCACAGGGAAGAGTTATTCTGTTTATTTCCAGACCTCAAATCATAATCTCAAAATGACCTTTAATTAAGGTTAACCATCAATTAACAGGTTTGGTATTATCATTTGCTCCACTGAAGGAAAATTTAAGTGTGAGTACTCAGTATTCACATTGTGATTGTACTTACAAATATTTTTATTTTGCATATTATGATGTTTTGTATTTTATGACATCAAAACCTTGCCAATTCTTAGAGATAGCGAAGGGTCCACTCCAGCATGTCTTAGGTATGCAAAGGAACAAGTCCAGAGCCATACCTACTCTATCTGGCCTGTAGTCCCAGGAGACAATATTCCTCTGCCTTAATCATCCCAGGGTCAAGTGCCAGGCTACTGGAAACCACCCCTATAGCTAGAACCCCGTCCCACAAAAAATTATTGAAACTAGTCGATTCTCAACTGTTCGCCCTGCCTTGCCTCACCTGTCCCATATAAACTCCAACAGAGGCTCTGGTCCAAACCTTCCCCTCTCTCCTGTCCTCTGCTTCCTGATCATCAGTGTCCTTCCCATTTGACCCTGGCTGTGCGCCCTGCTTCTTGTCTCTAGGGCATGTGCATATAATCAACTATGTTTTCCTGAGCCTCTCTTCTGTCTCCTCTTGTGGCCACAACTGAAGACTAACACACACAAAGACACAAACTATAGAGTTTACTCAGATGGTAGCTGCTCTTTTCTTCCCCTTCTCCTCCTCCTCCTCCTCCTCCTCCTCCTCCTCCTCCTCCTCCTCCTCTTCCTCTTCTTCTCTTCCTCTCCTCTTACTCCTCCTCCTGACTATGGATGATGGTTGACACCCAGGGGCCACCTTGTGGCCACGAAGTGACCTTGACAATAGAAGTCATACCCTAAGGAGGACAAAATAAAAACAGGAAAGGAACTGGTTCCTTGATGACATCACCAGGTAGTTAAACTAGCCCCGAGCAACCTACCTCTGAAATTCATGTCATGGGAGAGAAAAAACTCTTTCTCGTTTAGGTCACTGTTACTTCAGGCCTCCATCATCTGTAGCCAAAATCAGTAGCCAAAAACCCTAACTGATACAATGGTTCTTTGCTTTCCTCACCCTATTCAGTCTCTTCAGAAACTCTTCTTCCCTCTCCTTTCCATTTCTCCACTTTTCAAAATACTACTTATTCTTCAACACTTGGCACAAATGCCATCACTTCCTTCTTCCACAGCGACTTAACACTTTGCTTTTCACCTGTGTAATAGCAGTACTGGAGCTCAACAATCAGTTTTTCCATCTACTAACCAAGAGATTATAAGCACATCATTAACCTCTCCAAGACTGACTTCCTTCGTCTGCAAGATGAAGATGGAGAAAGTTCTGATTCATTTCATTATTGTGACAAATAAGTACATGAAACAGTATAATTCTGGCATATAATAAGTACTCAACAAATAATTACAATGATCATCATTATTATTGCCTTTATAGTTGTATCTCAGTTAGTTGACTATCAATCCATCTCCCTATGGCATAAAAGTACTTTGATGGTGGGGTCAACAATACATTCTCCTTGTTACCCTGTAGCATCTAATTTATAGGTTAGACAGATGAAGGAACAAATGAAATAGTGTCAGAACTGTGATAACCAACATAATAATGGCCAGGAAGGTGTCATGAACTTGACAACGGAAAAATGGGAAAGTAAATTTGACAACACCATATGAATATTTTTCCCAATTACGGTCCACTCATTTCAAATATTGTTTTGTTGCTCACAGAGGCTTTTATCACCAGCAAGTTGGTAGAAGTGGTGACACACTTGTGCGGCCCAAGCAAGTTCCTTGTGTGACAGAAGAGAAAATATGCAAATCTATATTTCATCAAGCAGTAGTAGCCACCGTGAAAAATCAGCATCTCTTCTGTGCACCTGGAACGGAACAAGAGACAATGTGCATTAAAAGGCTAGCACAGCAAGGAAAGGTCACACATCTCCAAAATAAAAAGAATGAAATGCACTGCATTTGCACAAAACCCTTAGACCGCAAAGAGACCAAGACCTCTTTTCTCTCCTTCCACCCACCTCAAGCCCATCTCAAACACAAGACAGACTCCACATCTCAAAGTTTGGAAATCAAAATGAAAAATATCAACAGAGAAATCCAACTGAAGATTTTAAACCCCTCTGGGTTCACTACCTTGTGGCATCTTATTGGTATTAGTTAACCACAGCTCAGGGTCTTCCACTTTGGTCTCTGATGAGGTTCTGTCCGCAAATGTTACTAGCATCTAGCAAGGAGGAGCCCCGACCACAGTTCTGTGGTTCCTTGGTTTGACTGTGTCCCCAGCCACAGTCAGAGCCCAGCCCATGTTGGGGGAGGTAGCCTCAGCTGCTGGTGCTGGGCTCTTGAACTTGTCAAAGCATCTTTGTCACAAGTCTCCTTGCCCCTTCCATGAATGACTCTCCAGTTTCTTGACAAATTGGGTACTGTTAAGGTTGGGGTAAAATCTACTCCTCAGATCAGACATTTATCAGGAAGTTTGTTAGACTTCCTCATCTTAGAGATCCCTCACAATATCACAGAGAACTGAGTCTCCACTGGCAACATCTAGTCCTAAACCACATATTATCTGAAAAGTTGTAATCCCGAGTTCAGCATGGTGACCTTCTGGCTTTCGGTGTAACTGACAAAGAATGACCGTGTTATGGCTTATTGTTGCTCACTTTATAGTCTTATATATTCATTCCATAAGTAAGGCAAATGTGATAAACTCATGTTCTTGTCTCAATTCTGGAATAAACCTGAGAGGCCTACCTCCAATCCTGGATATCAATGTAGCAAAATTACTTCTTCCCTAGAGCTTGTTCCTGGGTGTCTGATTCAAATAAACATCAGTTCAACCATCAAAAAAAATTTAAGGAGTAATCAAATATTTACTGGAATTTGTCTAAAAATATCAGACACTCAAGTCCAGTAAAAAAACCTAAAACTACTGCATCCCTATTTCTCTCTCTCTCAAATTTCCTCACACTCTGGAGTGGCCCCATAGACTATTCTTGTTGCTCTCTCTAAGCTGCCCCAAATGTCCTTCCCACACAGTCTGCCCCACCCCCTGCATTTCTGGATTATTTCCTTCTACTAGCTTTCTTTCTAGTATAAAATCTCAGTGGCCTATTTGGTTCCCTCCAATTTTGCAGCACTTTCTCCACAATATCATAATTAGCAACACAAATTTCTAGGGTTCTACCTACAGCCAGTAAGACTGTAGATAGCCCTGTATTTAAAATTTGTCCCAGTTACATGAAGCATCTGAATTATATGTACAATATAAGCCCCATGGAAAATATGCTCTTTAAAACAGTGGGAAAAGTACACTGTATTATTAAATAGCTAAAGCATCTTAAAACATGGTAACCAAAAACTATTTGTACCCCCAAAGCTATTGAAATAAATAAAATTTAAAAAAAAATATTTGTAAATCATTAAAAGAATTGTAAATTATTCATTTAGTGCTAATGGATTAATGGACATTTGTTTTACACACACACACACACACACACACACACACACACACACACACACACAAACAACTGTCCTTTGATGATGCTAACTTGGGTCTTTGAAAACTCAGGTTTACACTCTTAGCTTTTTATTTTACTTACAATTATGGATTTCACAACACTCAATATTTTTACTTTGCAAACACTGCACTTTTTATGTTGGTGCTTAATGATACCAACTTTGTATATTAGAATTACAAAAAAAAAAAACAGGGTATCTAAACAAGAGAGCAGAACACCTGGAAAAGGCATGGCTGTTTGCCAAGGTTCCCACCTGCATTAAATTACTTGTTAATATACATAATTACCAATGATCCACTTTAAGTGCATTTTCACTCCAATTGCCACTACTCTGCTGAAGCAATGACTGGTGAAGAAAGACTCTGAAATCCTCACCTGGCTTTGGGCAAAACATAATTCAGGAACTCAGTCTCTCCCATCCACTATGTTCCATGCCCATGAAATTACCAAATAACTTTCCTACTCAAGCAAAGATTTTCCCTTTAGAAACACTGGGATTATTCAAACTTAAATAACAATGAGACTAGGATGTTGATTATTCAAACAGAATGTGGCCTGGGTACCTCATTTTCTCGGGAAAGAAATTTTCAACAGATCCTAGAAGAAGAAATGAAATTTAGCACTTAAGGCCAATCAGAGGAAGCCAAACAGTGACATATCCCTCTAGTCTAATGTGCAAATATCCCTGCTACCCTAAAGAGGCTGTAAGTAATCACACTCAATTCAAAAAAAGAAAAACCTATCCTGGGAAGTTGTGACAAGTCTGTGAATTTCAAACTTTCAAACATTAAAAAAAAAAAAAAACCAATTTGCTAACAAAGACTCCAGAAAAGATCATGGCCTTTTGGCGGACAGAGGACATCTTAGTTTGATTATATTTTTCCATTACAGAGGGATGAACTGGCAGACAGGCACCAATTATAATCCCCAGAAGACAGTCGTTTCCACTTAATAGCTACCCCTTTATTACTTCTTGACAGACTAAGAATAAAAGACTAGCAGGTGATGAAAAGAGGAAAGCCACTGGACAGATTCACCCATTTCATCCAACAGTTGTAAAGTACATCTTGGTTGCAATTTTCGGGCATCGTTTTTTTAAACACTTAGAATCTATGAGAAAGAACCCATGTGGTCTGTGATTATCTCAAGCCTAGAAGCCACTTCCACACCAGCCCTTGGAGAAAATGGAAGCTCATGATGCTTCAACGGCTTAACCTTGCCCACGCTTTTCCCTTGAGGAATTACTGATTTCAAAGTATCAAATTACTGTCCAATTCTTCTTACTTCCCTCAATCCTGTAAAAGAAATGTTTTGTTTACAATGATGTAGGCTAAAACATCATTGAGAGTTACTAACATTAGGAAAAATTGGATGAATAGTACAGAGAAACTCTTTGTAGTATTTTTGCAACTTTCTGTAAATATAAAATTATTTCAAAATAAGAAGTAAAAACAAGTTGGAGAATGACAACAGTGATAGATTGCAGACTATATCAGGAGTGAGTGAAACTAATTGCTTGAAGTTGCCTGAAGCAATGAAAGGACAAGTTCAATGCTGAAACACAAACTGGTGTTTTATTACAATTTCTAACAAAAATGACTTTACTATTAAAAAGTGAGGAGATTGTGTGTTGGTCAATGTGCCCAAGATTCTAGTGAGAAACAGGTCTTAAGCTCCAGAAGTTAAATACATGCATCCACTCTCATGCTAAACCTCTCAGAGGCTTAAAGTATGGAATGGAATGTTTGCTGTGCAGAACTGTTGGAATTTCTTGACTCTGTGATCTAAGTGCAGCAAGAATAGTGGCCAAAAAGGGAAAGTAAGATAGAAAGGAACTGTCAAGCCCATGTATGTGTCCATCAGACTGAGTTCCCAAGTCTCTCAGACTTTTCTTGTTTTTCATGACCTGGGCACCTTTAAGGAGTAATGATCAAGCATTTCATAGACCACTCCTCAATTTGGGTTTATCTAATGGATGCTATGGGTAGGAGGGAGAATACTACAGAGCTATACAGAAAATACTATAGGAGTCCTCACCTATGTGATGGGTAGAAGCTGCCAACATGACTTGTCATGGATAACGTCAGCCTCAACCACCTGACTGGGCAGTGTTCACCAGGTATCTCCACTGGGAAGTTTTTTCCCCTCTTCCATGCCCTAAAAAATCACTCACTAATGCCCACACTCAACTTGGAAGGGATAATTAAGCTCCATCTCTTTATTATATAAGTTAATAATCAATACATAAATTATTTGGAATTCTTCTGTAGGGAAGATCAATCTCTTCTCCCTCACTTATTTATTTATTCACTCATTCATTCATTTATATCTGTATGGACTCATGGACATTTATTCCATACTTTGTTATAATCTAATACTACATTATTTATTTTATTGCTCAAATTGCTACAGCTTGGGTCAGTTCTTTCAAGATTGCTCCCATGTCCCTTTGACATGCCTCATTCTTTGGGTTTTTTAAAGCAATTCTTGCCACTGTATATTTCAGGTCATTTTGTATATTCCTTGACCCAGGCCTAGAATAGCCATTTCTCCAAGGAGATTTATTTTTTTTAATCAAAGCATGTATTACAAAATAAAGTCTGTGCACCGGCTGTTATTCCCTTGTTTTTGGACCCAGAGGTCACACTGCAACTGTCTGTGACAGACTTGGTCGTCTTCTGCAGCATATACTTTGTCCATGGGCATACACTTGGTCTACCAGCATCTTCTTGCTGAATTAAGTTTGTCTTGCATCAAAGGCAATCCCTATGCCTCTGGCTACATGTTCCTATCTGGTGGGACTTCCATTTGAGTAGTTTCCTTCCCTCCCTCTCACTCATCACTCACCCCAGGGGAGGCAGAGTGAATTACCTGCTAGGGGATTTCGAAAAAGGGGCTAAGTCTGCCCAACCCTTTCAGAACTCTTTCTTTCTGATGTGGCTGAGGGAAAAGCAAGGGCAGCAGTTGGCTATCTGAGAGTCAACACGGTCTGGGGTTTTCTAACAAGCTGACAGCCAGGTTGGAAAATCTATCTCATTTTGAGATAGAGGTTGAGGAGGTCCACTGAGTCCAAGCTGTTGAGTCAACCAGGCACTCACTCCTTTGTGTGCTTCTTAGTTAACAAATGCTTATTTAATGTCTATACATGCCAGCAGTGCTCTAGACACTGGTGATACTGCAGTGGAAAATAGGCAGACAAGAAACAGATTTCCTGCCCTCGGGGAGCCAACATACTAGAAAGGGAATAAAGATAAAAAGCAAAGGTATATAAATATAAATATTCAAAGGTCAGGTGGCTACCAGTGATATAAAGAGACAGGGCAGGTTGACCAGAGAGAGCCACCATGAAGGGAGAGCGTACATGCAGGGAGCACCCAGGAGGACACAGGATCCTAGGAGGGGTCAGATTCTGCAGGTCATGGACTGTGAGTGACATGGGAAGTCACTGGATGTCTATGAACAGAGGAATCGGATATTTCTTTCTCTTTCTCTCCTTTTAGAGAACACTCTGACGGCCATGTTTAAAATAGCCTGTGGAAGGAAGTAGTGGGCAGTGGGAAGACAAAAGGTGAGGATAAAAGCCAAAGAACAGTTGGGTGGCTCTTAGGATAATCCAGGCCAGATATGAGGGTGCCTTGGACTGGGGTGGTGGCAGTAGATGTGGCGCATGAAAGAGAAGAAGCCTCGGGTTGCTTGAAAATGTTTGGTCTGAGCGAATGGCAGGCGGAGATGGACTTGATTGAGATGGGAAAAGCAGAAGGAACAAGTAGGAGTGGAAAGGGTCAGGACTTGGTAATGACCAAAAAAAGGGTTAATACCAGGTCTGCAAAGATCTGGTCTCCCTAAGAAATGTTTCCTTAGAAACAGCAGAATTAAGAAAAACGGAAGTATCTCTTCCCTCTTTGCTGAGTGACTCTGCATCGGGTTTGGGGAGTTATGCATTGGCACAAAGTTCTACAAGGTCTTGAAACTGCAAATGACTAGAATGATGGAAAACAGTAATGAGAAAAGGAGCTATGGCTTCTCTGAGTCAAGGTTGACTCCACACAGCTTGGCTCTCATGTGTGAGAGCCTTGCACACCTCAAGTGGGAGACAGGGAAAGAAGAGCTGGTAGGTGGATCGCTGCTGGGCCCCTTGACAAGATGAAGACGCCATGCCTGCCATGGCCCCAGCTTTGTGTCTCGCTGTAAAGCCACCTACACATAATACTAAAACCCATTTGTGTCTCCTGAGTATACAGCACCTTGAATCCTTAACCACAGCTGTCCTGCTGTATAATAATCCTGGTATTTTAATATCACCTTGTCTGACTCCTTTAACTCCATAACTGAGAAAGGAAGAGAGAGGTATTGACTATTGACTCCCTAAATTTCCAACATCTGGTTGGGAGTTTCCTTCAGACTGTGATTTGTGCAGATCAGTCTTTATAGTAACTCAGAAGGCAGAAAGTCAACTGTAGACATGAACACCCAACACTGTCTGATCAATTGGATCTTTACCCAATACTTGGAATGAGAAATTTTCTCTAGTGCTGCTCCTTTCATGATGAACATATGGTTCCCAAACAGAAAGAAAGAACTGTTCTTCTGTGCGGGTGGTCACAGAAAGCACTGAACAAAATGGTCTGTGGCTGAGGCCCAGTTATAGTAAGCAGAGGACGGCCCCAACCTATCTTTGGAAGGCTGGGCTCTCACCAAGGGCAGGACAGTCACTGGTCACAGGAGTCGCTTTACCACTTCCTGAAGCATCTCCTGCATTACTGCATCAACACAGTCCACAGGAAACATAGGAAGACTACAGTGAGGTCTTGGCTACAGTTCATGGGCACGCTGGTCCATCATCACAGAGAGCTACGGGGGTTGAGCCTGATCCTTCCTCCTTCCTCAAAAGGTTTCAAGAGAAGAAAAAGTGAGAGCACATTATAAAAAGCAATGCTCGTGCCATTCATTTGTGATTCTGGAATAAGGAATTCTGAAGTCAAGTTTTAAAAATTGTTCTTGGGGCCATGAATGTCATGAGTGCTCATCCAAAAGTGAGGCTAACATTCAAGCCCCTGGAGGGCCCTGGCTCTCAGCTCCCCTTCCCCACCCCTCCTTACCAGCTCCTCCTGGATTTGACATTTTAATTGGGTCTGGCGCATGCAGCTGTTCCCTTTTCGCTCCCATCAGTCTGACAGATTAGGCCACTTGACTTATTAACGATTTGGCCACCTACCAACGGCACAAACACTGGGATAAATCTCAGTGGAGGGTCGCTCCTCTGCTTCAGCTAAGCTTGGTCTTGAAACGCTTTGAGATCGACGGCAATAAAAGCACAGGAAAATGAATTAATTGCTCAGTAGTGGTGCTGCTTTGCACTTGTTTGTCAGAGAGAACTGTCTTTAGGAAATTCACATGTACTTTTCTCGGTGCCATTGCACTTGTGTCCAGCTCCTCAAATCTCCTCTCTCTGGTCTGAGAGAGAAGCCTGGAACAAAAATGACTTCTTGGACTATTTTATTTACTAGTCAGTGACCACAATTCATCATTGTTTTAATATAGATCTACAACATCAGGACTCCCCAGTAATGTTTCCCTTTCTAAATTACCCCCAAAACAAATCATTTGGAAACACAGAGCCAACTGAAAACTATGACAACACAATGTTTATGCTCAAAAGAAACAGACAACCTAACACAATTTAAGTAAAGACTACTCAACAGATTTTATCCCATTCTCTCTACTGTCTAAAAAAATGCAACGTCAACAATACTGCCTTTTTGTCATGCATAAGGAAACCTCTTTCCTGATGCATAATTTAGTACCTTTCACTTCCACTCTCTGCATGTCCTTACAGATGGATGGACCACCATGCCAGCTGCCCCCATGGGAGACCCCAGAGAGTGGCCCCGTTTTGTTTACCCACTGGACTGACTAATGCAGTGCAACATGGAGATATGGAAGCCAAATTACTCCAAGGACAAACAACCTCAGGTTTCCTCCTGCCACATAACACCAGCCATTTACCTCAGCCCAACAACATTTCAGGCAGTCTGAGGCTTAACGGGCCGGGCCTGGAAAACAGAACCTGGCTCCGCTCTTGTTGGGTCACTCCACAGAGCATACTGCAGTCTCCTGAGCAGGCAGGACTGGGCAAAACAATGCCCCAAAACACAAGAAAAGGCACATGGAGTAACTTTCTGTTCCCATAGAATTTTAAAAAGTTATAAATAGATGGGGAAAAGAGATAAACGTAGAGAAGACATTTTCCCATAGAAAGAAATAAAAATCTTCAATATTAACACAAGGAAAGAAGCAGAAAGGACCGCCACAAAAGCTACTCGGAAAAGAGTCATATAACAAGCGACAACTGTCAAATGACTGTGCTAAGCAATGGCGTGCTTTCATTCCTAATTACTTTTGTTATTAATTGCCATTTCATGCATAGTTCTAAGATCTTTCACAAGAGACGTAAGACACAATGTGCTTCCAAAGTTCGGCAGGATTTTAGGTCCAGAAACAAACCAGCTTGCACATTTGGAAGATCACTTTCACTGATCTGATGGTACCGAGGCTGAGAAGGTGTCATTCTCCCCCCACATATTTTGGAGGCACTGGACAGAACTAAATTTTTTTTTAAAAGCACCTGGCCTTTGAGAAGCTATTAAGACAAAGTCAGTTTTGGTTTTTTTTTTTTTCCTGTTAGAGACCCATTATAGAGAGTTACATATTTTTAACAAAAGCATCCACAGTTGCAGCCTGATTGTAGCCAGGATCGCAAACAGGACCAGCCTGCTTGTTGGAACCTCATCATCCACTAGAGGCCAGAATGAGACTGTCCTGTGCAGCGCTGCTGGGGCCCATTCAGATTCCAGGGGAACCAAATACAAGACTCAGAAAGAAACAAAGCACAAGAGCATCAGTGAGTGACACCAAAACTGTCGGAGACATGCTGGTAAAATGCATTCTGAATCCCCTTACACAGCGTTTCCCTCCACATCTAAATCAGTGAGCACACGAGGCACTGACAGGACAACATTTGTCAGCAAGAATCTGCCACTGTATTAAGGACTCAGGGCCTGGAGCAAATATGGACAGTTCTTTCATGAACTAAAGGAGAGAAGGAAGATGAGCAGACAGAACATGGGTATTGGCAAGAGAGAGGCCGAGATACAAACATACAAACCTGTCCATCATTGGAGGAGACAGCAGAGACGCAAGCAGGAAAATGTCTCTGGAGTTCTTGTACCTGGAGCTGGTCTATGAATTAGCAGCAGCCTAGCGCCTCAGCAGGAACTAGTTAAATGCACAAAGTCCAGGCACAGTCCGGCTCTGCAGCCACCTGAAAGTGAGGGCACCTTCCTGTTGGCATGGAAGTCCTCTAAGACATGCTTAAGTGAGAAACTAGTAGACAGCATGCTCTTTAATGATGGCATTTGTGGAAATGTGTTAAGGATGCATACTCACACACACATGCATAAAATTCTTCTGAAAACATACACAAATGAAAACAAGAAGGCTCCTATCAGAGCCCCTGCACTTGCTGTTGCCCCCATTTAGAAAGATCCTTCCCCAGATCCTGTCCTGAATTCTACTCAGTTATCCCCTTGATGAGAAAACCCAGCCACCATATTTAAGACCGCAATCCCTCCAACATTACTATCATCCTTTGCTACCTTGTTTTCTTCCAACACACCTATCATCACCTGGCACGTTTCATGGCTTACTTATTTATTCCCAGGTTTTCTTTTCTGTCTCATCCTACTGGAATGTGAGCTCCATGAAGGGTGAGACGTTTTTGTCTGTTGGGCTCACTGCCGTATTCCAGGGTCTAAAAGCAGTGTCTGCTCAGAGCAGGGCCTCAACAAGCTTGTCACATGAATGAGTTAAGTTTTATCTTATGTTGTTCCCTGAACTGAGAAAAGAGCTAGAAGCTACTCAGGTTACCAAGGTAATGACACAGAGGTAAAGCTGCTAATCCAGACATGACCTCCAATTGACTTTGCTCCAGAGGTGGGTGAAAGGGTTCAAAGGCATCTCCCCTCTCCTACATCTGACAGCCTAGGATTTTGTACATAAAGGACTTCACTGTCTGGAATGTCAGGTTCTAAAAGGGGACATGCAGCTTAATGCAGATTAATGCAGCTAATCACAAGAGGGCCCTTCTCTCCCCAGAAAGGCCATCCTCTTCATTTGGAGGTTCCTGGAGAAGCTGGACAAGAAGGACACCTGCTTAACAAGTCAGACCAGTAGACAGCATGCTCTTTAATGATGGCATTTGTGGAAATGTGTTACCTCCAGTCAATCAGGCATAATTAAACTATACTTTTTATCCTTTCTCATCACTATTATACTTGGAGCCCTTCTCATTATCTAAAACCCCGAGTAATCTCAAGCACAATAAAAATAGTGACAAATAAAGTTCAACCAGCAACCCCTATCAACCAACTACCACCGCTATATAAAGATGCCACCCCTACAGAATCTTCACGAAACAAACTAAATATATCACCCCCAAAAGCAACCCAATCCTCCAAGTTCTTAAATCCAATGTTATCATGATATATTATCCACACTATCACAAACAACTCTAATAATAAGCCTAACAACAGCACCCCTCTTCCCAGAAAGGCCATCCTCTTCATTTGGAGGTTCCTGGAGAAGCTGGACAAGAAGGACACCTGCTTAACAAGTCAGACCAGCCTCCTCCACCTTGACTGTCGATGGGAGGAAAACAGTCAATGGCCAGGTTAGCCGTGTGTTCCCATCTGGAACACAGTTCTCCTCCACACAACCCATCTCATTCAGCCTCAAATCATACACCAAAAAGATGCTGCAGAATGACAAGCAAAAGCTTATCCAGGGTTCTAAGGAGGGAGGAAAACATATTCCTATCATCATGTTTTGCTGAAATTGTTTTGAATTGTTCCTTGGAAGTAGAGGATGCCACAGGCTTTGCTGATGGAGGAGATCCCTCCAAATACTAATTGGACTCTGGGGACAACTGCTTACCCAATCTAGGCCTGTTTTAGAATTTTTTAAAAATATAATTGTGAGACACATTTTTGAAGCAAATCATGTATTGTCATGTGGACCAATATATAGCAGTTGGGCTAACTGTAAATATTTATGAGATGCTTCCTATTTCTCCATTCTTTACTATAAATTAGTTACTTCCCAGAGAGGTACCTCTACTTAGTATGTAGATAAGGAAAACTGCTTGGTATGATTTCATGCTTGGTTTGTGTTCTCTTCAGTTCTATTTATCAAGTATTTTAGCATTTTATTTTAAATATTTAACTCTTAAATGCACGAATATATAAAATAACATCTCCCTTCCCAGATTATCAGACCTATAACTCCTTAATGCACCCAGAAGCCAGCTCAGGATGTAAATGAAAATGCTGCATAGAAAATGCTGCATCATAGATACATGCACTTTACTCTTAAAGCTCTTATTCAAAGTCTTATTAACTCTTACTTAGCACATAAGCCTAACAAGTGTATATAATTAAGTTCTAAATCTATGCACATTGGATGGAAAATCGCCGAAGAAAAAGTCATAAGATTCAAGCAGCTGCAGTGACTCAGAGATGTGATAGATAATGATAACAAAAGAACTATAAATAATGAATATTCAGTATGAAGGACAATTGTCAAGACAGTATATAGCTAAGATCAGCATACATTGTAATGGCAGAAAGCAATCTAATGTATTTTATTTAAAAATTGAGGCAGAAATGACATTATAAGAAAGCAGTGTTTATATATATGAACATTGATGAGATTAGATTTTAAGTGCTCTCACTACAAAAAAAGTATGTAAAGTAATACATATGTTAAATAACCTGATTTAGTCATTCCACAATGTATACATATATCAAAATATCATGTTGTACACCATAAAGATACACAATTTTTACTTGTCTACTAAAAATAAATAAATAGAAAGTGTGTTTAAAAGAAAAAGGTGGTTCTTATCTAGATTATTTTCTTAAAAAGACCCAACTCTTAAAGCTAGCAAAGTAAAAGTTATTGTATACATGGAATCTATATGTATATATGTTATATATTTCATATGTGTAATAGATAGATGATAGCTAGCAACGCAATAAAAATCAGTGCAGCTTTCAGCACAATTTACATACATTTTTTTATCCTCGTATGCTAGATAGACTTGATCCTGCTCTTGTAGACCCAGGGCAGGAACAAGTTTAGTTAAGTTTCTTGAAAGAGAAAAATAGAGTGCTTTGGAGCAAATTGAAAAGTAGACCAGATCTAGTCTGATGATCTTAAAGCTCAGTCCCAAGAGTGAAAGCACTTGACTAAACTGTGGGGTGAACACTCCAGGCTGGGGAATAGCAAATACAAAAGCTCTGGGGTGGAAGGAAATATAAGGTGCCCAAGGAACTGAGGAAGGTGGTATGGCTGGCAGGAGAGGGTGAGAGGCAGGGGTGGAAACACTCTGAACCCCAAAGGACACGCTAACGTAATTAATCGTATTCTAAGGGAAATGGAGATTCACTGCTTCCACCGCACCACTATTAAGATGTTGGGAAAAAATTGCTGTGATGGCAGTGTGGAAAAAACTTCAGAGTGAGAGTCCAAGTGCTTACGGGGGAAAAGGCAGGAGACGTTGCAGTCCTCTAGGAAGAGCTGATGGTAAGGCGCTGAGGATGAAGATGAGTAGCTATATTGGAAAATATTTAGGAGGTGAAAACAGACAGGATTTGGGGATGGACCAAATATGGAAGGTGAGGAAGAAAAAGGAGTAAGGGATGACCTCAGTCTTCTGGCCAGGGTAGTTATGAGCACAGGGGCATTAGCCACAAATACAGGACCTGCAGAAGTGCAGGGTTACTGTGGGTCGGGGAGGTACTGATGAATGTCATTTCAACCTGCCAAGTTTGAAGTTCCTGTGAAACATTCAAATGGGCATGCCAATTAAGAAGGTATATGTGTCTAGAGTCCAGAGGCCACGTCTAGATTCCAGATGTGAACTTAAAGCCCTCCACTTACACTATTTATAGGCCCTAGAAGCCTGGAAAAACAACAGATTTCTATTGCCAAACTCGTCACTGGGAAAACAAAAAATTCCTGGAGAAAAGTGCTTTTGGTAAGTTTTGTTTCAGATAATTAGACCACTCACACTTTCCAGAGACATGGGATGAAACAAGAAAAAATGGATTCCAGGTCATAAAGCTGAAGAAACCATACAAACATGTCATCTAAGAGTGCACAGTGGCTGTCATCTAATATAAAGATACATTGGTTGCTTGGCACACGTGGGCCAAGTACATAATAAACTTTCACTGATCTGATGGTATTGATGCTGATGACAATGATGACTTGAGACTGTTTTATAGAAGGGATATAAACGTAAGCCAAAAAAGGTCATCTAGTTCTAGGATAACTTGCTGTGTACCACATAGACATATTGTTAATATTAGTGTTACTAATTACATCTTACATGTGTATCACACTTTGTGATTCTCAAAACTCCTCCATATACCGTATTCTTATCATCTTCAAAACAATCCTGCCAAGCAAGTGGGGCAAATGTCACACCCATTTACAGTTAATGAAAACAAATCTCAGAGCGCTTAAGTAACTCAACCGAAGACATTCAGTCAACAAGTGGCAGAGCCATGAAACACATGAAGTCTTTGACTTCAATTTCTATATACCTGCACTGGTTAAAGGATCCCAGAAGAAACACAAAACTAAGTTGATGAAATCTTTGGAGGAGTTTGTTTTAGGAGACCCATCTATAGAAGGTTGCCCTGAGGCCAAACAATCAGAAAGCTTAATGAAGGTCCCTGCCATATTAAAAGCAGAGCAAAGAATTGGAGAGAGGTAGAATACTGATGCTATTGTGCAGAGTTACTAGATGAAGCCTGAACAGATGTTCCAGTAAGCAAACCAGTATATTGTTCCTGTTGTCCCCACTAGTTTGAGTAATGCTTCTATCATTTGCAACAAAATAATGCTGACTAATGTATCCAATGACACTGGACAACCTGCTACTCTTTCAACAAAATACATGCTCTACGGTTATGCTCATGCTTTTTCTACCAGTGACTATTCCTTTTTTCTTTCTTTTTTTTTTCCTGAGTTGGCGTTTCACTCTGTCGCCCAGACTGGAGTGTAGTGGCACGCTCCCGGCCACCACAGCCTCGCCCTGATGGGCTCTGGTGATCTTTCTGCCTAAGCCTTCCAAGTAGCCGGAACTACAGGCGTGCACTACCACACCTGGCTAGTTTTTGATTTATTGCAGAGACGAGGTCTCACCAAGTTGCCCACGTGGGTCTCGAAACTGCAGGCTCAGGCAATCCATTCGCCTCGGCCTCCCAAAGCGCTGGGATTACAGGCTGAGCCACCAAGCCCGGCCTCCTTTTTTCACTTGTTGAACTCCCAACCATTCTTCACAAGCCCCCTCAATTACCACCTACAAAATAAAATATGTCCTTATTCCACCGGTACAATCACTTCTTCTTCTTTTGCTCCCCAAGCACTGTAATTGCATTTCCTCCCTTACTCTCATCCTCTCAAGTAACTGTCTCTTCTTCCCACACGTAGTGTCTTACACAAGGTGGACCTTCAACAGTTAATCAATTTTACCACATTGTATGAACTAGAATATTAACCAGTTTCTCAGAAGATCGCTAGTGTTGACATTTAGCTATTTAAAATGTTAACCTTATTTGACAAAACAAAAGAATGGTCAAACCTTGGCTTCATATTTCCACCTATATTTGAGGAGCAAATAGAATCAGCCATTTCACAGGACTTTCTGCAACTGGTCGTTCTGGATATCATTTGGGGGGTAACAACAGAACATGCCTAAAAACATGAAAAGTTACAAACCCTTCACGTTTCATATTAAGCACACAGATTTTATCTTGCATATGTTCTCTGTTAGCTGCACTGATAGAAGGCATGTATGACCCTCCCAAATCTTATGAGAATATTATAAGCATACTTTAATAATCTGTATCTTCTACCATTTTAGCTATTTCTCAAAATATCTTTGGAATGTTATATTTTACTATTGTTCATAACAAATCATGTAACCTATTTCCAAAAAAAGGAAAACAGTGAATCCAAATAAGATTTTTTTTCTTTTTGCATAAAGATCTAGCAAGGTGTTTTATATTCCTAATCTGGGCTTATTCTATTAAATTCAAATGAATTAATTATTTTCTATCTACACAGCACTCAAATTGGAGAGGCGGATTATATTTTCAGACGCTGGGTTATTGAAATGTACTACAGATGAAAGGCATAAAATGTTTATTTCCATCCAAATTACCAGACATAAAAATGAATCGAACCATCATAATCATGGAAAATGTCAGCACCTGAGAGAGAGAAAGAGCTTCAACCACAAGAATGCTGTAGCTTTTACCTTTAAGAATAACTATTTTCTAATATTACTTTTTAATTAGTTAATGGCTTTTTGATCTGACAAAACAAAACTAACATTGACATAGTATCTCATACTTTATGCTTTAATTACCCTGGTAATTATCCCCATGTTATGCTTATGGAAGCCTAGAGGTCACACAGTAAGGACATGTGTCTTATCCCAGTGGCTACGTGATACAGTCTACAAGTGCCAACACATTTGTTGCTTGTGAGACTTTTTTGCCCAGCTCTGATTTCATACCGTACCATACCATAGTTGCTTTCAGGTTTCCAAAAGCTGTTCTTCAGAGTGACCTCTTTAGCACAGCGTCATCCTTGGGAATGGGCTAGCCCATCACTTTCCTCAACTGTACCACCCTTGCTCCCACCTCTCCATCCCTGTGTCTTCCCTTCCAGCCCGGCCCCTTCAAACCTGCCTTTCTCTTCTGGAGATGTAAAACCAACTCTGATTCCGACAGTGGAGGCCCCTGGAAAGGCAAAGAAGAGTTCCTCCCTTCTGAAGAGAGACCCTTGACCTTGTTCAACACATGCAAATAATACAAATATGTCTCCAATACACTGGCCCCTGCCTCTGGTTCATGAGGCGGGTCATTCCTCCAAAAGAGGCTATTGCTGATTTCCTGGAGTGGTAAGGATCCCTTCAAACTAGCTTTGAAAAAGTCTCTGGAAATGGGGTGGCTTGGAGGTAGAGGTTTTTCCTTTTGCCTCTGAATTATTTCCTTGGTCACCACTCCAGGTGTCTGCACTGATCTGTTGTCCATCCCAGGTGGCAGCAAATGGTTTGACCAATGTGGGCAAAAGGCACTATTCTCTAAGGGGTCTTCTAACATATCCATCAAGTCACTGGCAACTTGAGGGGCCAAGTTGCTTTCATGATGGGCTCGATCAAACTGCTTCTGAGTTGTCACAAGAGGGCTGCTTTTAACAGAACTCTGCATATGACTGTTCTGACCACCTCTTAGCAATCTCCCCATGAGGGTCTTCCCTTCTCTCTTTGCAATGGGGTGGTTCATTTTTCATTTTTATGATTAATATCAGTTTGGGGGGAGCCCAAAGTAAAACCAGCATTGTCTGATTCCTTTCTCCTTCCATTGGAGCTGTCACAGGGGTGTATATGTTGACCCTCAGGTAGTCCTTGGCTGGGGCCTTCCTCTCTGCAGCTGTCAACCTTACACCTTGCTGTGACATCCTTGGGTGTCCCCTCGGGCTCCACTCTTCTGAACTTCTCCCTGATCTCAGCCTTCAGATGTGTCTCCCCCAGAGAGGAAGCACCACTTTCCAGCACAGTGGTTTTCGACACTAGTGTGCTATCACTTGTGGGAGATAAGACAACTCCTGAAAACTCCCTGTATTTTCTGCCAAGAACAGCCCTTCTAAGACTTCCCTTATCTCCCTCAGATTTATCTAGATTCCTCCTCTGAGTCTTCTGTCAGTGGAGTCCAGAAGTAACCATTTCTGGGTGGGCTCTGTCCAGACTCCCCTAAAACCTTACTTTCTTCATAAGTGTGTCTGAGTCGTGGCTGAAACGCCATCCTCTCAGAAGATATCTCATCTTCACTGGGGTTCTGAATATTTCTATTTCCTGCTGTGTCATACATTTGCTGGGTTGAATCTTCCTGCTTAAGACTATCAGCGGGGGACACAGCAGCTCTTCCCTCCCTCTCATTCTCAACTACAGTTTCTTGCCACCCACAAGACTGATTGTCAGGAAAATCCTTCTTCAGGAAGGAATCTGAAAATTCTGAAGACAAGGTCATTTCTGAAAAGTTATTTCGGGAGCTCGAAAATAAGCTGTGAATATACATTTGGGAACTGGACTGCTTTTCTCTGAACAGACAGGAAGGATCCGATGATCTCAGATGAGCCTTTTTGTTGCTCCCTAGAGCTTTTGAACTTTGGCAAAGATCAGACTGAGAGAGAACTAGAGAAGGTTTGGGACTCTTCAACCCATGCTCTTCAGAAGAGTTAGACAAGAACTTCTGGGCCCAATTTATAACACATCTCAGCTTCTATGTCTCAGGGATCAAGGCCTCAGCCTACATGCGGAGACCTAATTCGATTGAGCAGCTCTTTCTCTTGGGCCCCTCCTGGGCACTCTGGCCCCAGTGTAGTTCTGCTCCTTTGGGAACCAGTTGGAACACTTCATGGAATAGAGGTATCCTTCTACTAGCCGAGGACCTGTCAACCCAGAGGTCTGATGTTCTGTGGGTTTCACTTTGGTGCCACGGGAAACTGTCAACACTGGTTGGCTGGCATTTCTGGAAGAATCTCCCTCAAGGATCCCAATGATTCATAGTAAGCTACACACGTGGCTCATAAGTGCTTCAGGCCACGGGTTCGAGGAGTGTCTGCCTCATTCTCTGAAGAATATCCAGTCAGTGTGGGAACCAAGGAAGGAAGAAACTTTTAAAAGCATACCATCAATGCTTCTTCTATCTACCATGTGGTCCTACTGTGGCAGCCTAGCATCCTACAAATCAACACTTTAATAAGTACTTGGAGTAATTTTGCAACTACAAGAGCCAGGCAACTAAGGTACTAAGAAAAACAGAGAAAAACTTCACTATTAGTATTGTATCACATTCAGTCATGCTATGGGTCTCAGTTATTAAATAAGAAAGGTTAATTTTGTCTTTTGCAGGTGATACATGCCAATTAAGTGAGTTATAAAATAGGTGACTTTTAAACAAAGATAACCTGATTTATTTCAAGATTTTTCCACTTTTTCACCAATTATACAAGTTACTTTGATTTTTATAAATGGCATAGGAATTTTAAAAGTATGAAAGGAAAAAAGTCTTAGAAAAGAAGGAAGGAGAAGAGGACAAGACAGCAAAAGAAAATTTATTTGGACCCACCCAGTACAATCATCTCATTCCAATTTATCCTCCCTACATATCCAGCCAATACAGGCCAAAATAGTCAGAAACAAGATAATGAAGGTAGATAGAAAGAGTCCAGAAAGTCAGAAAATGACCTCAGGGTCACCTGTCAATTAATAGGCTACTTACCAAAACTGAACCCCTGACAGATCTGCACTTAAAAACACTAATTAAAAACATGACCCCTTCCTCTTTAACAAAAGGCAGGTTTCATAAAATAAAACACCTTCTCTTTCTTCCACCCTCCTCCCGCAATTCACCCAAGTCTTCCCTGTGGCACCTCCAGCAATTTATAAATTACCAGTATTTAAAAATACCCTTCTATGCATAGAGTTCTTCAGTATATCTCTGCCATATATGAAGAGCTGCCGGAAATTTCTGAATGAATGAATAAAATAATGAATGCATGCATGACTGACACTAATAACAGATTTAAAGCTGCTACGCTTGGCCATTTTCCTCATCGTCTCTCCTTTGATCTTCACAGTGTCCCCAAGAGGGCTTTAGTTGCTATAAATGAGGTTCCAAGGGTGTGAGGAATTTTTCCAGATTGAAATTACACCTGCTGAGCCGAGACCAAACGGCAGATTTTCTGGTCCTAAATCCAAGTCTCTTTCTCCTACTTCATTGTGAATCATCGGTACCGAAATGTAACTTCTTGCCCTGTCCAAGATGCTCAGTGGTTAAGAATTCCCCATTCTGGAGGAAGGACCAGATCTTTGTGAGACCATTTTAAAGGGGATCTTATGATGTTAAAAAAAAATCACTGTGATTTTATTAACAAGAACCATGTGAAGCAGACATCTTTGAACGTTCCACCATCCCTGTCCCAAGTCAACATGAATCTGGGAGTGAGAGCAGCAGCCGGGCTCAGTGGCTCAGCCTGTAATCCCGCGCCTTTGGGAGGCTGAGGTGAGTGGATTGCCTGAGCCCGCGGGTTCGAGACCCGCCTGGGCAACTTGGCGAGACCTAGTCTCTACAATAAATCAACAAATCAGCCGGGCATGGTAGCACTTGCCTGTAATTCCGGCTACTTGGAAGGCTGAGGCAGAAGGATCACCAGAGCCCAGCAGGTCGTGGCTGCGGTGGCCGGGAGTGGCCACTGCACTCCAGTCTGGGCGACAGAGTGAGACTCCAACACACACACAAAAAAAAGAGAGCAGCTGTCCCAGACATCACCTGATGTTGTCAAATGCTCAATTGGCCTCATCAAAATGGCCCCAATTTCAAAAGGGTTACTTAAAACAGTCAGTATTCACTCTTCTCTAGAACCAAGGTTCTTCTTAATTCAGTCAACATTTATTAGGGACCTACCATGTGGTATGTATGAAAGGAAAAATGCATGCAGATTAAATGTGTAGGGTCTAGAGTGGGAGACAAATGTATGGCTGTCATGATGAACAGCCAGCTGATTTTAGGTTGGCTACACTGCAATCAATACGCTGAATGTGGCTTTTTTCCCCTACAAAAATACCTGAGCATATCAAGTATTCATAATTTTATATTAGCCTTTCCTAAAAATGATAGACTGCCTAACCCAGACTGTACAGCTTCATAAACCCCTATTCAATATGTCTTCCTTTGAAGTCTCTCTGATTCCTATGATTGTTTCCTTACTTTTGATGCAGGGCACCATCCCACCTTCTCAGCCCTTTCTTTTTTTTTTTTTTTTTTTTTTTTTTGAGTCGGAATCTCACTCTGTCACCCAGACTGGAGAGCAGTGGCCGGCCTCGACCTGCTGGGCTCCAGCGATCCTTCTGCCTCAGCTTTCCAAGTAGCTGGAACTACAGGCGCACGCTACCACGCCCGGCTATCAGCCCTTTCTTATGTGGAGGAATCAGGCTCTGTTCCAGTTCTTTCCAATTCACAGTCATAAAGGTCTCTTCAGTTACTGAAACCTAGCCCAGCCACAGAAACAACTATAGGGAGAGGAGTATTAATAGACATTCTTCCTGTTAGGTGAGCAAAGACACTGCAGCGTAAAGTGTGTGATCATAGCAGCTGGGAGTTCCCACTGGAGAGTACCTCAAAAGACTTCTGGAGACACGGTACTTCAACTGAGCCTTGAAGGCTGTACCAAAATTAGATCAGCCAAGAGAAACGGGGTAAGAATATTTCATAAACAAGGAACAACATGTGTAGAAGCTGGCAGATGAGTGAGAATTTAGTCAGAAGACATTGGCCCAGGCCCAGGACTGCAGACCCCTGGAGGTAGGTGAGTCACAGCTGCTGCAAACAGCCGAGGAATTCCTGTGTGAGCTAAGAATTGCTTGATTTATAAGCAAATAACACCACAATTCATAAAATACATATTCACATACAAATGACTGAAAGCAGAGAAGCCTTTTGGTATTGTATACTTATTAATCATTATACTAAAAGTATGATGACAAAAAGTATAATGACTGTCCTGCTGTTTTTGAAGAAAAATTTTCAGGTAGAAACCTGGACCTCATATTCAAAAAGTCATGTTCCATGTTGACCTAGACTTCATCTCTACTCTCCCTCTTTCTTATCCTCCATTTAGTGTTCTCAGGCTGCATTTGATTTGACTCTTATGCCCAAGAGGAAATCAACCTCATCAATGAATTCATTTCTAGATTTTGCTATGACAAGAAATTATAATGCTATACACATAATTCTGACGCTAAATAACGTTAAATGGACTTTCTCTTAAACATGTATTTATGAACTTTGACAAATAATTTCTGAAAACACCACGTTTGTCCTAGAGGTAACAGATATTTGCATCATGAAATTTTCTAGAGGAAAGGGATCCTTCCATCTTAGAAGGCAAAAGAGTGATTCTAAATGACAAAGAAATACTTTCTAGCTCAGTGGTTTTCACACTGCATTCTACAGAGCTCCAGGGCAGCAAGGAGGATCTGAGACCACAACAAAGGAGGCTTGGGAAAGACCTAAGAGGCCACAGGACTTGAAATCCTCCCTGCACTACAACTAGGGTAGTTCCATTATGTTTTAAATGGTGACATTTCCTTTAAGGAAGGGATTCAACTGCCAAGAAAAAAAAATTGAAATCCTCTATACAACATCTTATTCTGCAGATGAAGAGAGAGACTGAGCCTTGGAATAAACAAATGACTTGTTCAAGCTCAGTCTAGTTGAGAATGGCAGGACCAGGACCAGGGCCCTGTCTCCTCTGCACTACAGTGGTGGGATGTTCTCAGATTGACAGCACACCTGGGACCCCTTGTGTGGTATCATCCCCCATCTCTGACCATTCCAGCTTACCGTGAGCACTTCTGCCAACTATACCACTTAGTGTCTGTACCATTGCTTGGAAACTCTCATGCACTGTCACTTCATTCATGCTTATATTGGTCACTTGAATTACTATTGCTTTAACTACCTAACTTTTTATTTAAAAATATTTATTTTGAAACAACTCCAATGTACAGATAAGTTGCAGGTACCATACAGATAGGATGAGCAACCATTCAAGTTTGCCTAGGATTGAGGGGCTTCCCCCAACACACGATTCAGTGTTAAAACTGAAACTGTCTCAAGAAAACAAAGTTGGTTAATCACCCTAAGTACCAGGTCCTTTTATTTCCTGAGAATAAGTTGTCAACCTATACTTTATCATCCGTGATTACTTTAATGTAAGTTTTCTACAAACAGGACATTATCCTTCATAACCAGGAAAGTAGCATTGATTCACCACCACCATCTTATTCTCAGACCCCACTCAATGTTCACCACTTGTCCCAATAATATCCTTGTTAACAAGAATTCAGTTCCAACTCACATGTTGCATTTAGTTGTCATGCCGCTTTAGTCTGGATAGATCCTCAGTCTTTCCTTGACTTCAATGTTGGTACCTAACTTTGAAGGTAGCCACATCTACCCTCTCTGATTAGGGTCCAAGTTCCTTTAGGGCACATATATTACGTTATGGAGGTTTTTGTGCTTCGAGAGCACCAGAAGTTTTTTTATTCACATAGAAGGTGAATAACTGAGCAACTAACATGAATTCAGCTAGCCAGTAAAGGAAGTCATGAAAGTCAGCTAGCCAGTAAAGGAAGATAGTAAAGCAGCTACTGGAACATTGAACCAGTTGTTCTCAGCAACAACTTAAACACCCAGAGAGAGACTGGTTTTCACACTCTAGTGAAGCCAATGAATAAGAAGACTCTGTTTTCTTTCGTTCCTATTCCCTTTTGAAGCCAAGAACATTTCATTCTAGCATGACCCCAACAGCCTCAGCAGAACTTGATTAATTTATCAAGGAATGAAATACAGGGACTCTGGAAATTAGTCAGAAGGGCATTTATGGCCTCAGCATTCTACACATTTCTCATATTGCACATTGCCTTGAACTGACCTTATTTTTTGTCACGATGCAGATAAGGGTGTTATTAGGGTCACAATGGGGGTAAAGATGACTTGGTTCTTGTCTTGGCCAACTGTGCCTATCTCTTATTAGAGATGGACTCTCAGACACAGAGAGCAGGACCACAGGCAACAAGTGACCCAGTTATGAGGAACGCTGTGGCTGTTGGAAGCCCAGTGCTCTTTCCATGACTTTCTGACTATAAACTACAGCAGCATGAAGACTCATTGTCAGGAAATTGTACTGATGTATGATTAGTATAATTGTCTACTCAAGACTATAGAAATCTGGAAACCAGTAACTTAAATAGAAAAAGAAAACTTAATATGTGTTCACATGTGTGTATATATACAGAGGGTGCCAAAAAATGTATATACATTGTTAAAAAGGGGAAGAAAGTATTAAAATTGCAATACTCAACATATACTGATAAGAAAAGATGAAGACAAGTCACATTTGACTTCTGCAATTACAAGAGGTGCTCAGAGTGGTTACCATCAGCGTTCAGACACTTCTGATTACGGCAAACTAAAATAATACATAGATAGCATCTCTTAAAATGTCTATATCTTTTTTTGGCACTCTCAGTATATATGTATGTATATAAAATCAGGGTCCAGTGGGATCTATGAAAACTATGTAATAACACTAACAACAATAATAACAGCAATAACTGCTAGCACACAGCACTTAGTGCTCTGAAAACAGAGGCATAGATAGGTTAAGCAACTTGCCCAAGGTCACGTAGCTTGCAGGTAAAAGAGCCGTAATTCCAGTCAAAGTCTACTGGTTCCAGAGGTCTTGCTGTTAACTCTTGGATATACTGCCTCTCGCTTTTAATTATTTAGTTGACTCTGAACTGTCATAACCAATACATAGCTCAAGTTGTGTTTTTAGATCTCAGCTTGATAGGCCATTAATTCAAACATAAATAAACTTGTTTGCCTATGGAAAAGAAAGTATCTGAAGCTAAGTTGAAAAAAATGTTTTAAAATTATGGTTTGCAATTACTTAACAGCACGATACAGAACTGGCAGTGCCAGTATATATAGATAAGCAGATATTTGCTTAATAAGTCTTTATTTTATTATTTCTTGAGTGAGAAAATTTATTTAAGGACATAAGCACTTCATTGTGTCCATAGCTGCTCCTTGCAATCCACTGAGAACTCCCAAGAATTAAGCATTACCTCCCAGCTCCTCCACACACTGCAGTCTATACATGCCACCTACAGGTATTAAAAAGATGCTGGCTTTCTCCAGAGCAGCCAGCGGATAGTTTAACTATCATCCCCAAAGGCCCTAGCAGGCAGGGCAGAAGTCAAGGGAGAATCAAAGGGTATGGTTAGTATAAAAACTGACCACATTGAGAGAGAGATTGAGAAGAAAAGTGGGAACTGAACTGAAGGAAAGGAAACAGAAGAATAACCACATTAAATTAAAGGCTGGGAAAATTAGGAGAGTGTTGTCAGTTACAAACCGGAAACAGAAGATATCGTTTTCCAAAAGCCAAACCACATGCACACTGATAAAATTATTAGAACACAGAATAGATTCTTCTTTTAGGAAGATAAACTGGGAAGCAAAATGTAGATTAAAGCAAAAACAAAAACAAAACAAAACCCTACGTATGCCATGGCAAGCACCGCTCTCCCAAATCTAACAGACACCACTGTTCTTTTTCTGGTGCTTATACAATATCTTTTTTATTTAAGACAACAAAACAACCTGCAATTCCATCTCAGAACTTATAATAGAAGTAGCTAATGGATAAAACTTTCCTAGTTTTCCCAGTCTCTAATTTAAGGCCAAAGCTTCAGGGTTCCCTAAACCAGGACCCTGGTGAAAGAGGAGCTCTTTCCCCAGCGTCAAGATACACACACACACACACACACACACACACACACACACACACACACACACGCTTTATCACTCCTCTAATGCCCAGTATATGTGGAACCTCCACACTCCCTTGATGACTGGCTAAAAAATTACACAATTACAATCAAATATTCACATTTAACTCTTCACTTAGGAAAACAAAAATTCTATCTTCCCCTTGGCCCTACTTCATTATTCTAGATGCTCCAACAGGTGGTGTAGCACAAAGAAAAGGTATGGATTCTCCAGGTGGTGTGGCACAAAGAAAAGGTATGGATTCCCCTTGGCCCTACTCCATTATTCCAGATGCTCCCGCAGGTGGTATGGCACAAAGAAAAGGTATGGACGCACCTATAGTCCCAGATACGAAGGAGGTTGAGACAGAAAGGTTATCTGAGGCCAAGAGTTTGAGGCTATAGTACACTCCAATCATAACCTGTGAACAGCCACTGCACTCTGGTCTGAGCAACATAGCGAGAACTTGTCTCCAAAATTAATTAATTAACTAATTACTTTAATGTATAGATTCCAGAGTCAGGCCAACAGTCCTGGGTTTAAGTCCCAGGCTCGTCACAAGATATCAGTGTGACTTGAAACAAGTAACTGAATGTTGGTTTCCTCATTCAGAAAAAAGGGGGAGAAAAAGTGAGACAAACTATTTTCCTTTCCCAAGAAACAGGAATAAACGAGAGTACAATATTTTAGGCACCTGACTCAGAAAAAGTCATTATAAATGTAACTTATGTTTCCTTCTCTCCTAATTTATACAATAAATGAAAAAACTCTGAAGCACTCGCTCTTTTTGTTCTTTGTTCATTCACAAACTTTCCTGGCTGCCTACTAGGTGTCAGAAACAGAACTTCATAAAACAGGTGTGCTTGTCTCTGTTCTTGTGGGGAGGAGGAGAGGGTAGAAATGAAACAGCCCACAGATAAATAAGTGGATGAACTGTTTAGATGATGAGGTGGGGGTAGGGTGAAAATGAGTTAAAGCTCCATTAAGACAAAAACAAATGAAGCTAAATTCAAAGTACTGAGTGCGAGCTTGGAAGCCAGATCCCGTGTGAGTTTGACACTGTACTTCCACCACTGGGCAAATTTCTGAAATTCTCTGTGCCTTCCTTTCTTTCCTCGACTTCAAAATGGAGATGGCAATGGTTTTCCTTCAAGTTACTGTGAAAAATAAAGCAATAACCCTCCCTAGCATTCTTCACTTCTCCTCAATGGGAACTCACCTGGCATTTCAACCGGTTTCCTGAGAGTCTAGATTTCCCTTTAGCCTCCACTCAGCTTAGACAGCCAAACTGCCCTCAAGAAATCACCCTGGATTGAAGGTCACCCAGAGTCTTCAAAATCCATCACATGGTTTCAAAAATAAAAGCCGACAGACTCCTCAGGTAGGACCTAAGTAGCTGAAACATGCTAACAAGCTACCCCCAGCACCTTGTGGGGTATGCCCAGGTACACCAGACCCCAGTGTGCCTCTCTCACAAGGAAAGTTGATTAGACTAGTGCTTCCAGCTTCTGAGCATGAAGATCCCCACCCCCTCGCCCCCCCCCCCCCCCAATGCTTCTGAGAGCACAGCCTTTGCATTCCTGCCTGGCCACCTGAGAACCTGACCACCTCCATCTAGATTCCGCGGAGGAGGCAATAGCCCTTGGAAAGAAAGGCAGGACTGGACAGTCAAAAAAACCGACATTCAGTTACTTGTTTCAGAGAGTCCACAGTCTGGGAAGCCCCTAAGGGTGGCCAGTTCCACAAGTCACACACCCGGTGTCCTCGTTCTCCACCAAAGGACCGTGCTAAGGCAAATTGTTAAGGAGGAAGACCTCGTGAATCACCTCAGCCAGGGAATCAGTCTGTCTGTTCAAAGTATTTAAATCTGAAGGTAGAATGTTGAGAAGAAGAAACCATGTCACGGAGGTTCCCTTCCCCGCCCAAACAAAAGCAAAAGGCATTAAAGTTCCTTTTTAACGGTGGGCATTAAAGAAGTACTCAAACTAATCAGCAAATAATAATAATAACAATGAAAGTTACTTCTCAGCCTGACTGGCCTGGACGAGAATCCCCCCTTGCAGGTCGGGCGGTGAGTGCCTGGCAGAGGTGGCCGCTTCCACCGCCCTAAAAAGGCTGCGCGCGGCGCGTCGGGGTCGCCATGGAAACCGCGGCGGCGGCGGCTGGGCGGACCCGGGAGTGACTCGGCTAGACGGGTGGGCGGAGCCTGGTGGGCGTGGCCTGGTGGTGGGCGAGGCCTGTGGGTGGGCGTGGCCTGGGTGGGCGGAGTCTGGGGTGGGCGGGGCCGGAACGGGTGGGCGGGGCCGGACGGCCCAGGAGACTCCAGAGATGCCACGGGGTGCCGAGCGAACGCAGAGCCAAGAAAGCCGTTTCTGGGTTCGCTTGACCCGCGAGAGCTCTGTCGGGAGAAGGAAAACAAGACGCTTCCCAGCCCAGAATATCCCTATTTTCCCGATCATCAGAATCACGATGATCCGGAACCTAGATCCATCCCCGTTTCCCCACTTCTGGCCTGATGAATCAAAATCTCCCAGGCGAGGGACCCGGAATCTGGATTAATCCAGGGGCCGTTCATAAGGTAGGGAGATTGGTAGACACTGGGTTCGCCTGTCCTTTCCCCTCAACGCCCTGCCACCACCCCACAATGGTAAGGCAATCTGCACCCCAGCTGCCTCTCCAGCGGCTCTCAAGGAGGTCCTTGGAGCTGGAGTTACGGAGCCCGGTCAGATCCTAGGAATACTGTGAGGTTTAAGCTGGTTGGAATCCTCGCGGCTCCCTGTGGGTTTCCCACTGGGGGGCAGCGTTGTCCTTTGCTCCTGTTCCTTCCTCAGAGCAATAGCCCACTGTGGATTCTAGCTCATTTGGGCTGCAGCCTGGTTAATAATGTGAGCGCTTCGAGAAAGCGGATCTTGGAGGCAGAGAGACGGCTCCCGAGGAGGAACGGGCCAGTAGCAGGGCCTAGGTCTTTAAAGGCAAGAAGCTCGTAGCCCCAATTCCCGGTTTACAGTGAGGGTTCAGAAGAGTGTACACACCTGTAAAGCAATAATGCTCTCCTTGAGGATAGTACACGGGAACTGAACGACCTTGTTCTCAGCCCGCGAGCCAAGTCCTGGGCGGGGCAACCAGGCGGGGCTTCGGGATTGACGTAGACATCTCCTAGCCCTGGCTGGCCCCTGGGAAATCATGGGCCTCATCTGACCAAGTCGAGAGGCAATATGGTAGCCAAAGGGAATTCGCTTCTGCGCTAATGGAGATCCCCCTAGTACAGGCCTCCCTGGCTGTAAAATCGGGAGGGACCTGCAATATTCGCGCCGCCTCTCATAGTGACTTAGTGGAGGCTCAGCTCAACAGAGTGAGATAATATGTGGGATAATATGTAGTCGTACCTTATGCATTTACCATGCCTTATTTTGATAACCCATTTATAGGTCTGAATTCTGTGTGATTGCATGTATGACACTGTCAACTTAAAATCACGAGATCTTAAGTTTGGAGAGAAGACTTTATTCGTATAAAGGTTTGCAGCCTGCAGGGTGGCCACCCTGACAGGCTGCAAAGCTAGCCTCAGGTAGAGACCAAATGCGGGCACTTCAGAGGTCGAAAGAGAGAAACTGAGATTGATACACAAAGAGATTAGCTATACATAAATATTCAGTAGGTTAGAGAAAAATCTTATGAATACTTATGAGGAAGTCTTAATGCACGTGTATTGAATAAATATGTATGTTATATATGACCCATGTCCCCTTTGGGGTGGAGACTTAACATTAAGATACTGTAAAATTAGGCCTATATGTATATCAAAAGGTGAAACAGTCACATGAAGGCACTCAGCATGCAGGTTTTGTAAACCAGCCAGAGCCTGTCCACCATCATTGATCTATTATCAGGAGCAAGTTACTGAAATCAGTCTCTTGTTCAATTAAAGATGTGGTTATGGCTTGTGGGATAGGGAGGTCAGTTAGCTTGTGTCTGGTGGCCAGTAAGCTGCAATTGTTTCAATATTGTTTATCTGGAGGCCAACATTTGCTTAGCTGCTAGAGAAAAAGAAAATCCTTCTGTAAGTTAGGACATACTTATTCTTTAAGTATAGGAGTGCATGACCTAACTTTGCCTTGCATGGCTTTAGATCCTGTTTATAATATGGTATTGTATTGACACAAAGAGTCACTTCCATCAGTCTTATGATCTCTATTTTAGCAGCATATAAGAAATAAGAGTAGCTTGTTCTATATAATTCTGGAATGTACTTCTTCCAATTCAAATTTCCAAATCATGAATTATTGCTAAAAGAAGGTAAGGGGTCAAGATGGGTAGGGCCAGGTAAGCAGGCCACAATCTATCCTTTGCGATAATACATGTTGTTTTACGTAAGAAAGGGACCTACAGTCAAATAAGCGTGTAAAATACTTGATTAAATGTACTTCTTTATGTGGGACTTTTTTTCAGAAATTTTATCAAGCAAATATGGCGGTTTGATCTTCTATCAAGACCACTAAAACTTTCTCCATCTCAGCAATTAGGCTCTTTTGCTTTCTTATCATTTGTGTGTTCACTGGAGTAGCACTTTCAGTTTTCTTCACGAACTTTTTCTTTGCATTCACAATTTGGCTAACTGGCCCAAGAGGCCTAGCTTTTAGCCTATCTTGGTTTTCAACATACCTTCCTCATTAAGCTTAATTATTCCTAGCTTTTGGTTTAAAGTGAGAGATATGTGACTCTTCCTTCACTTGAACACTTAGAGGCCATTGTAGGGTTATTAATTGACCTAATTTCAATATTGCTGTGTCTCAGGAAATAGGGAGTCCAGAGGAGAGAGAGAGATAGGGAATTGGCTGGTCAACAGAGCAGTCAGAATGCACACAACATTTATTGATTAAGTTCACTGTCGTCTACAGGCACAGTTTGTGGCTCTTCAAAACAATTACAATAGAACATCATGGATCACTGATCACAGATTACCATAACAGATATTACAATAATAACAATAAAGAAAGTTTGAAATATTGCAAGAATTACAAAAATGTGGCACAGAGACACAAAGTGAGCACACGTAGTCAGAAAAGTGATCCCAATAGACTTGCTTGACACAGGGTTGCCATAAACCTTAAATTGTAAAAAACACAATACCAGCAAAGCACAATAAGCCAAGTGCAACAAAACAAAGTATGACTGTAAAGGCAAGCCTTACTCAAGCAAAGAGAGAGAGATCAAAGTAAGCCAGTCCTGCTTACGTAGAGAGAAATGTCTGAGAAGAGGATAGAACATGTGCCTTTCTCTTGTCCTTGGAGTCATTTATGAAATTCCCCCATGGAGAAACACAGACTCTTTCCTTCAAGCTAGAATTAGCGTATCTGCAAAAGGATTCAGCCAAGGCTAGATGATCTCCTGCTGGGGGAGGAAGCCCACAGAAACTCTCACAAAGGGAGCAGTTTGCACCCAACTTAAATTTTATCTGGACATGACAGGCCCAACTTTTGGAAAGTTAATCTTCCGGCAGGACCTGTGGCTGGAGGCCAGAGATCTGATAGGCATGCTGTTTAAAAAAGCCAAAATCAACTGTTGAAAAGAGAACTGACTTTTGATGTGGCTGGGCCATGCCAAGGGGCCTCTGGGTTTGCCAACAGCTGGTCAGGCACAGGATTCCAAGACTGTGTATTAGAAGGATTGGATGGATGCCTTCAGACAGCTAGATGTGCATACAAGAGTAGAAGGGAGAGAAGTCATGCAGCCAAACTAAAAAGAGTCTTCCCTAAATTAGAGCCCTGCACTTCCATGGAAAAGGTTAGGGGTAGGCAGATGGTGGTGGCAGAAAGAATAGGATCAAAGCAAATGGGTGTGTTTTTAATTGTGAGAACCCCTGAAATGTAACACTCTGAGAGATCCTTTGCTCAGTCTCTTTGCCCTCTTTGAAAAACTTAGCATTATTTCAATTCAGAAAAGCTAAAAATCCAAATTTAGCATTGGTTATTCCTGGGGAGTAGGACTATGGGTGATTTTTATTTCACTCTTTGTAACTTTCTTTTTCAAACTTATAACCATGGATTTGGATTCTTTTTATAATCAACTGTTTTATTTTTATTTTTTTCATTAATCAGTATTTTTTATTATGGTTTTGTGGGGTACAGTTAAGGGTTAGGTGTACAATTACGTTTCATTCAGGCACCCTGTTGATAAGAGGTGTTTTCCCATCCCCCGACAGATATTTGCTACTGTTAATCCCATCTCCCTCCCCCCCATAGTTTCCCAGTACCGTCAGTCATTTTCTTATAGTATTACATTGGATGTTCAAGGTCCATTATATGAGTTAGAACATGTGATACTCGGATCTTTGTTTCTGTGAGAGGTCACTCAGTATTATAGACTCTAGTTCCATCCAGGTTGCGGCAAAATTCATGATTTTGTTCTTTTTTATGGCTGTGTAGTATTCCATCGTGTATATGTACCACATTTTTTTAATCCAGTCCTCTTTTGATGGGCAGCATGGTTGTTTCCAGGTTCTTGCTATTGTGAACAATGCTGCGATAAACATACATGTGCAGATATCTTTTTTATAGAGTGATTTGTGTTCTTCAGGGTATATTCCCAGTAGGGGGATTGCAGGGTCATATGGAAGGTCAATTTTTAGATCAACTGTTTTAATTGGTAAAAAAGTGGAGTCCCTTTTGTAATGAAAGATCCAAATGAAGGAAATTTTAGAGAGAATAATCAATAGAAATACCTGGTCTTTTATTTATTTGTTTATTTATTTAAATAAAGACAGAAAACAGAGAAGCAAAGAGCATTCTTCCTCAAAAAGACTTAGCATCGCCTGAAGAAATTATTCTAACAAAGAGGAAGAAATTCTCATGGGCAGTAATACCCTCCTAAATGTGCCAGTGAGGAGAAATTCTTGAAGATAGCCTCGACTATGCTTTCTATGGTCTTCTGTATCACTTCTCCACCTCATGCAAACCAAGTCATACAGCCAAAATACAAAGCTAGATTTGACTATATGCTCTTTATCCCCTTACATTTCCCTCCTTTGGTACATCTCCCTTTCCAAAGCCATTTCCCTTCTAACTCAAGACCACTTCCTTTTCCCAAGGATGTGTTTTAACAAGCTCCTTTTTCATGGCAGAAAGAGACCTTGAAACAACATCTTTCCTTGGCCTCATAGTTGAATGAATCTCTGGGACCCAGCATTGGTCCTACAAACAGTTCGATCACATGCTCAGCAGCATGGTGGCTACTGGACTAGAAGCCACTGGAATGTCCCTGGCCCCTTTTGTAATCATAGCTTGGACCCTCATCTCCCTTTTGAGGTGGCTCTGCTACTGTCACTCTACCTGTCATCTGCTGCTCCGCTCACAGGCCAGAAGTAGGTAAGGTTTGAAGTGGTAGCCCAGGGGAGGGATCTGAATAACAAAGGGCCCAAGGGCTACTCTGTCTGCCCATACATAACACACTGCCCATGTGCCCATCACTCTGTGGATATAAGCCCTATCTGACTATTGCAGCTTCCCAATACCAGCCAGCTCCTTCCTGCCTCTGCTTGGACTCCGTTCTTTGCTTCTCTGTGTGCAGTAGGGCTCTCCTGCTTGCTCAATCCACTCCAGCCACACTGGCCCCTTTTCTGTTCTTCATCCATGGCGTCATGCTCCTGCCTCAGGGTCTTTGCGCTTGCTGTTCCCTCAGCCCTGAATGCCAATCCTCCGCATGCCCACACAGTTAACTCCTGCACCTCTTAAGGTCCCCACTCAAATGTCCCTTCTCCAGTGAGGCCTCCCCTAACCACATGCCCTAGCATTTTTTCCCCACTCCTACTTGTTGTTTTTGTTTGGCTTTTATCACTATAGAATACATTTCTTATGTATTTCTTATCTAGTTGTCTGCATCATCCCCCTAGAATTTAAGCTCCATGATAGCTGGGATTTCTGTCTGTTCATTCACTGCTATATGTTTTGCACCCTACTGGGCACAGAGTAGGTGCTCATTAAATGTCAGTTGGTGACTTCAGAATGAATGAATGCCTATAGGGGTAAATGGATGTGGAGGGCAGAGGGCTTGTTCTGAGGATGAAAGCATTTCCAGGTTCAAGCACCTGACTTACAAATGACTTTTGGAATAAACTTTTTTGAAGATGGATACTGCCTGTGATTAAAGAGTTTTTCAAGTCTGAGAGGCGTCTGGTATTTTCTGACACTTGCTTGTTAATCCTTGAAACCACACATGAAAGACGCAGGACCCAGGCTCTGTTCTTTCCACAGCTGAGTGTGCAAGCCTTGCCCAGCTTCTGATCTTTGATCCTCACATTTTGTTTGTAGTTCTCATTCAGTTTCATACAGCGACACTGACTGCTGGGTAACTCTCCGTGTCAGGACATTTGTGCTTTGAGCCTATCTAGCTCTGGGCCGGCTCTGTAGATTCAAAGATGTCCCTGTCGACACGAGGAGGAGCCCTGCAGCAGGAACCCCATGCCAGCTGACCTCAAAGCATCCTGAGCTCCAGAAAGCATCTTGTACTGGAATGGGCATTCTGCATGAGAACTGCAAGAATATACCTGATAGCAAATGCTTAAGAGCGGGCTCAGCATGCAAAATTTTACATCACTATTTTTCTTAACTTTTTGATTAATTCTCTTTAGGGATTCAGCCTTTCCTTGACTGTGAACCTAAACATAAGAGAGAGAAGTTTCTTGGGCTTCTAAAAAGTCGCAATGCTTTCTGGAAACTGAGGCTTAGCTCAGAAAACTCCCTCTGTACTTCTTCCATCTCGATTCTCTTTTTTGCAGACAAAATAGCTGTCGCTTTGTGTCTGTGTAGAGTGTGGCCAAAAGAGAGGACACTCAGTAAAAGTTTAAAGACTACCTCTGTCACCTTTAAAATCTCTTTTTGCAAATCAGCTTCCATTTAGAACTTGTATTAAAACATAAATATCACAAGACAGAGGATCAGAAAAGAGAGCATTGCACAGAGAAAGATGTCAAGAGACCTTGCATTGGTAACTTGACTACACATTTATAATATACTACTCCCTACCCCCAAACAACTTACCCAAGCATTTCTCCCTTACAGGTAAAATATTCCAACTAAAAAGGATTTTGATGTGTTACATTTTCTGATATATTACTATTTGGAATGCATAATCACTTTATAGGCAACAATAAATTGTGTTTATAAATAAATATCAAAGAAAAATAGACACTTTTAAGGAGCATATTTTGGTTCTTATTGTGTCTTCTGAAACTTCCAAATCCAATTTTTTTCTCCATTACCTCCATGAGGACATTAATTCAGTAGAACAGTCCTCAAAAAGTAAATGATTACCATGAGTCTACAATGCCCCAGAGGTGCAAGACTATGTACCCTAACCCTCAGCATTTCTTTTCTTTTTCAATTAAATATTATTTTATTATAGAAATGTGGGGTACAAGTAATGATTAACTATACAAGTAGGTTGTACACATGTGAAATTTGGGCCCTCACTCCCCCTGGTATAGGCCCAGGTACTGAAAGGGCAAAAGTCAAAATGGAGTTACCTCAACCATTTTGGGCAGGTGGCTTGGCGTTGGCTCATACTTTTGTCTTGTTATAACTACCAATCAGTGGCATGCTATAGTGACTAATGTCTTATGTTGTAATCGGCTCTGTTAATGGTCTTGCTCTGAGGTAAGCTTGGTTAACGCCTCTGTTTAGAGTCACCGATAAGTAAAACTGTAACCTGCCTCCAGTAACTGGCACCAGGATTTTATAATGAACATCTCATCTTGAATATGTGTTTCTAGCTATCAGCCCAGTCTTCCTGTTTATGTGATAAACCACCTGGTCTCCGAGATAAAAGAAATGGACAGTCATGAGGGCACCAGCTCTCCTGAGCTCTCCTCCAAGAATGTTTTTCTACCCCAGCCTTCCTGCTATCTCACCCATAAATAATAGACTCCTAGCTAAGCACTTTTTGGTTCCCTAGCACTCAAGGACATTTGAAAATTAACATTTGTGTCCTAAGACTTTGTTTTACAGACCTTGGCCCAATATTCCTGTCTATATGATCAAATACCTGAAACCTTGGCCGCTGCTGTCCTGAACAGTTAAACACCGTGGCAATGACAACCCCCTGCCACCATCCCATTCTACAGGAAAGCCTTTTGTCAGTCTGACAACTTTCATTTCCAGTCTTCTAAAAATGGAAGTCTTATAAACCCCAGCTCCCAGCTTTCAAGGTCAACGATTCCTTTAAACGTCTGGCCCCCTTCTCCTCTCTTGAAGATGTGGATATACTCTTTTTTTGCGCTCTACTCTTTCTAAATAAACTTTTTCTGACCTACTCCCAGTGCAGTTCTTTGCATACCTGTGGCACTGGCTCAACTCAGCTCACCAACCTAACAGGTACCCTTTGTGTTGTTATGTGCCCTCCAACCTCCTTCCACCCTCCCTCCTCTAATAGCGCCCAACAACTACGGATCCCTGTCTTGTGCTAATGTGACCAATGCTCAGGGCCTACTTATGAGTGAGAACATGTTGTATTCAGCTCTTTATTTCTGTGATGGATCACTTTTATGATGTTCCTCCAACTCCATACATTTTGCTGCAATGCCCATGATTTTGTTCTGCATTATGGCGGCATAATACTCCGTCATGTATATGTACCACATTTTCTTTATCCAGTCCCCTTTCAATGAGCAGTAGGATTGATTCCATGTTTTTGCTATTGTGAATATTGTTGCAGTAAATGTGTGTGCAGTTGTCTTTTTTGTAGAATGATTTATGTCCCTCTGGGTATATTCACAGGAGTGGGACTGCTAGATGGTACAGAAGGTCAATTTTTAGTTCTTTTAGGAATCACCACACTGCTTTCCATAGGGGTTGAACTAGTTTGCACTCCCACCAACAATGTAGAAGCATTCTCTTTTCTCCACCTGGGCCAGCATTTCTAAAGCTGTTACTCTGTGTCCAAGACTCTGCTAAGGATGTGCAGATACTAACATATTTAAGTCTCACGACAACTCTTAAGATAAGTGCTGCAAGTAAACGTCATTTTTTAAATGAGGATATCAAGAATTCAAGAAATTAAATGACCTACCCAAAGTCATACCTAAGAACAGCAAAGCTGAGATTAGAGCCCAGGCCATCTGGCTCTGGAGCCTGAGTTCTTTGCCATCATGCTACACTGACTTTCTGCTCCTAGTACACCTACTACTTTTATCCTTGTATCAGTGTCTTCTAGGCAGAAGTGTTTACTCTGGCCTTTTGTTATTTTTACAGAAACTATCAGTATTAATAATAATGCATCGCTATTTTGTGAAAAATTTAAGTTTTTGTTTTTAAGCGTTTTTATAAAATGATTAAAATATTAATGTTACTTCACAGTAAAATATTATTAGTTACTTTATAGTAGTTTAGGTAAATGTTAAATATAAAGAGTAAAGTTTTATTAAAAACACATATCAGTGGTGTGAATGGCATTCTTCATTTTTTGTCCATAGACAAATATTACTTATTGCTAATGATTGAAATTGGCCTCGTATCACCTGTTTTTCATTTTTATAGAATTAAGTACTGACAAGACCTGCTGACAAATAGATGGAAAGACTTTGGTTATAACAAAGTCACTCAGCGCATGTGCTCCTTATAAAATGTTATAAAAATAACATAGTTAACCATAAATAAACATGATTTTTGAAACAGCTTTACTGAGATATAATTCACATACCATAAAACTTACCCATTTAAAGCACAAAATTCATTGTTCTTTATTCACAGAGTTGTATAACCATCACCACTCTATAACCCCAGAGAATTTTCATTGTCTAAAAAAGAAACTCTATACCCATTAGCAATCACTTCTTATCCTCCTGGCCCTGGTCCCTGGAAATCACTAACCTGCTTTCTCTATATATAGATTTGCCTATTCTGGACATTTCATATGAATTGAATTATACAATGCACAGCCTTTTGCTTCTGGCTTCTTTCACTTAGTGTAATGTTTTCCAAGTTCATCAATGATGCAGCATATATCAATACTTCATTCAGTTTTATGAAATGGATACACCACATTTGTTTAACCAATTTATGTGTAGATGGAATTTATGTTGTTTCCACTTTTGTGCTATTATGAAAAGTGCTGCTTTGAAAATTGCCTGCCAGTTTTTGTGTGAGCATATGTCTTCTGTTCTCCTGAGTATGTACCTAAGAGTGGAATTTCTGGTTTGTATGGTAACCTTATGTTCAACTTTTTGAGGAACTGCCAAATAGTTTTCCAGAGTAGCTCAGTTTTACGTTCCCACCAGCCATATGAGGAGGAACCCAAACAACCTGGAATTTATTTATAGAAAATTGTGTATTTATTCTTAATGTTCAAACTTCAGTCACCTTCAAAGAAACCTCCATTTGACGCAATACACCTATTCAGATACTTTTTCCACTGCTCAAAACAGGTTTATAACTGGTCAGTTTTGATGTCTTTTAGTGCTTCTGCCGTTTTTTGTTTCACCTCTTCCACATCAGCAAAACTTTTCCCTTTGAGGAGTTTTTTCATCCTGGAAAACTAAAAAAAAAGTCACTCAGAATGACATCAGATGAATGGGGGGGAGGGTGGGGCTTGGGGCTTATGCCATTTTGAGTCAGAAACTGCTGAACACTCAGCATAGTATGAACAGGTGCATTATCATGGTGGAAGAATCAGTCAGCTGTTTGCCACAACTCAGGACATTGCTTTCACAAATCATGATGCAACCATCTCAGAACCTCCAGATAAAAACTTAGGTTGACCATTTGATCAAGAGGAACAACTTCTGAATGACTATAAGGGGCCTACCCCCCAAAGGATAATTACAGGTTTGGGGGTGTCTCCTTTGTACATAAGGATTCCAATTTTTGATTTGCGATTTCTTTAATACTAATCATATTGTGCATCTTGTCGTGTGCTCTCTGGTCATTTGTTTTGTTTTGTTTGGCAAAATATCTATTGTGATATTTTCCCCATTTTAGAAACTGGGTTGTTTATGATTTTTAATACTGAAAAGTAGGTAGTCTTTTTATATTATTGATACAAATATTTTATCAGATATTTGATTTACATACAGCTTCATCCCTTTTGTGGATCATGTTTTCACTTTCTTGACAATATCTTTTGAAGTATAAATTTATCTGTTATTATCCAGTTTATCTGTTTTTCTTTTGTCACTAGTGCTGTTGCTGTAATATCTAAAAAATTATTCCCTAATCAAAGGTCACAAAGATCTACTTCCATGCTTCTTCTAAACGTTTTGTAATTTTAGTACTTACATCAAGGTCTTTGATCCATTTTGAGTTAACTTGTATATGATGTGAAGAATGAGTCCAACTTTATTATTTTGCATGTGGATATCAGTTGTTGAAAAGACTGTTTTTTCCCCTTTGAATTGTCTTGGAACCTTTTTTGAAATAAGTTTTCCTCAAATGCATGGGTTTATTTCTGGACTTACAATTCTGTTCCATGGATCTATGTATCCATCCTCATGATTGCACCACATTAAGTTTTGAAGTTGGGAAGTGTGAGTATTCTAGCTTTGTTTTTTTCAAGATTGCTTTAGCTGTTCTGGATCTCTTGAATTTCCATATGAAATTTTAGAACCAGCTTGTCAAATTCTACAAAGTGGAAAGCTGAGATTTTGATAGGTGTTGCCTTGAATCTGAAACTCAATTTGAGAAGTATTGCCATCTTGATAATACTAATTATTCTAATCCATGAACATGGAATGTTTTTCTATTTATTTAGGTCTTTACATTTTTTTTTCAATATTTTTTATTATGGTTTTGTGGGGTACAGTTAAGGGTTAGGTGTACAATTACGTTTCATTCAGGCACCCTGTTGATAAGAGGTGTTTCCCCAGGTCTTTAAATTTTTAAATAATTTTTTTGTTAACTATATAAGTCTTGCACTTCTTTTATTTATTTTTGCTAAGTATTTTTTTGTGGTTGTTTCTGATGGTATTGCAAGTAATTTCATTTTTTCACTGTTTCATGCTAGTATATAGAAATTTAATTGATTCTTGTATAATGGTCTTATATCCTGTGACCTTATTGAATTTGTCCATTAGTTCGAAAACTGCTTTTTGATTTTCTTTAGGTTTTCTATACATAACATGATGTTATAGGAGGGATAGTTTTACTAATTCCTTTCCAACCAACCTAATACCTTTTATCTTTTTCTCTCTTAATTGTCCTGTCTGCAACTTGAAGTACAACGTTGAATAGTAATAGTAAAGAGAGATATTCTTGTCTTACTTATTCCAGCCCTAGGGGAAAAACTATCACATATGATATTTATGGGGTTTTTATAGCCTTTATCAGATTGAGAATTTTAAAAATCTATTTCTAGTTCACTTAATTTTTTTTTATTGTGAAAGACTGTTGGATTTTGTCAAATGTATTTATTGAAATGATCGTTTAGTTTCTTTTATTCTGTTTATATCGTGTATCTCATTGATCGATTTTTATATGTTAAGCAACTTCAACTTTGAATTCCTGTGATAAATCCTACTTGATCATGGAATATAATTCTGTCCATATGTTGCTGGATTTTGTTTGCTTGTATATTTTGATAATTTTTTTCATCTGTGCTTATAAAATATATTTGTACTTTTACTTTCTTAAACTGTCTTTCTTCAGGGCCATACTGACCTCAAAATGAATGAGGAATTGTTCCTTTCCCTCCTCTGTTTTTTGGTAGAGTTTGTGAATATTGGTATTTGTTTTTTTAAAGTTTGGTAGAATTTGCCAGTATAGCTATCAGAAACTGCACTTTTAATTGTGTGAAGATCTCTTATTACTAATTCAATCTTTTACTTGTTACCAATCTATGGCAATTTTCCATTTCTTCTTAGTTTTTGTCTTTTAATAATTTTTCCTTTTTTTTCAGGTTAGCGAAATTGTTGATATACAGTTGTTCATAGTATTTCCTTATAGTCCTTTTTATTTCTGTAAAGTTTCGTATTGATATCCTCTATTTCATTCTTAGTTTTAGTAATTTGAGTTCTCTCTTTTTATCTTGATCAATCTAGCTAGAGGTCTGTCAATTTTATTGGCATTTTTCAAAAGAATCAACTTTTGAATTTGTAGAATTTATCTATTGTTTCTCTATTATCTTAATCTCCATTGAAACAGTGTTGAGAGATGGGACTTAACAGGTGATCATGCAGAGTCCCCATGAATAGATTAATGTCATTATCAAGAGAGTAGATTCCTGATAAAAGGATAAGTTTGGACCCCTTCCCTTCCTGCCCCACTTCTCTTTCTCTCACCCATGTGATATCTTCAGCCTTGTTGTGACCTCACCAGATGTGGTCCCTTGCTTGATCCTGGACTTCCCAGTCGCCAGAACAGTGAGCCGATAAATTTTCCGTGTTTATAAATTACCCAGTCTCAGGTATTCTGTGATCGTAACATAAAACAGACTAAGATAGGTACTCTGTTCCACAAAGGCATTTAGTAATTCAAGTTGCTGTAAGTTCCATCATCCTCAACTGGTGACTTAAAGGTCACTGTAGGTGTTGGACCAGTGACAGATGAAGGCTCACACCTAGCTTAAGTCTTGGAAGCAATATAGATTACTTCTTATCAAATCCCATTGGCCAGAACTCAGAAATATGGTCACACCTAACTACATGGGGGACAGGAGATAGCTGGAAGTGTAATCGAATTCTGCTCCAGAAATGAAGAGAAAATGGTTTTGGTGATCTGCTTCCAGTCTCTACCACAAGAAATTTGCAAAAATGTGGGGTTTGAAGAAAAATGTATATAATGCATCTCCAGCCCTTCGGAGACAGGCAGCAATATGGCAGCATCTGGTCTGTTTAGGGCGGACTTCCCTGGAAGGTAGCTTTCAAGCTGTGATTCTTTCTACTCATTAATAGTGTTTGGTTCTCATTATAGCTTATGTTCTGAAAAGAGTGTGTGTGGAGCATCCAGCAAGAAGTGCCCAAAAGCCTGATACTCCTCTTTATAAATGATAAAGTTGGCTTTCTGTGAAACTTGGTTTTGAGTGTATTTAGTGTGAATAAGTTGTTCACAGTTAAGCTGGTTATTAATGTTCTGTATGTGCAGCTGATAAATATCAAATTCAGAGATATGGAGGTAAAGGTAGCATCAGGATCATTTTAACCCTCCACATGTCCCATTTTAAACAAGAAGTTAAGCATTACTAATGGGAAACAAATTGAGTATGTAGCATTAAATATCCAATGCCAGAAGCTTCATTTAAAATATTCCCTGGCCATTGCTTTGTTAAACCCTGGTGTATCCATGTGGCTCCTTGAGCTATGGCCGCCATGTTTCCTAGCTTTGGCCCCCTCCCCTACCTTGGGGAGATGAATCTCCTCTCTCTTTCTTATTCATTCTCAAAAGAGTCCTGGTTTGGATGATAAATTATATGGTTATCCTTATGTCTTGGGAGAAGTTCCTTTATGGTGGCCACCACTGTTCGGGGTCTGGCTCACAACTTTGTAGAACCAGAAGCTCAGGGGTGTCAGGAAGCTCAGGATGACTGAGGTAGGAAGAAGCTGATTCACACTAAGGAAATTCCGGGAGACTGATGTTTAAACCAGAACACTGAGTTTTTAACTTCTCATGAAGGATGTGGCTGTCAGAGTAAAAACGAACATTGGTTTGCCAGTATGTTCTCACCCTTGAAGGGTAGTCTTCTTGGAGAACCAACTATCTTAATCATAATGATTTGGATGAGAGGAATCCAGGCATGGGTGTTAGCCAAAAAAGCTGCTGGAATTTGCAAGGCATGTTTCAATAATTGAAACTCAAAGAAAGTATATCTTTGGCTGATTAAGAAATTTCCCGGGTTCGAAACCCGCCTGGGCAGCGAGACCTCATCTCTACAATAAATCAAAAAATCAGCCGGGCGTGGTGGCACGTGCCTGTAATTCCGGCTACTTGGAAGGCTGAGGCGGAAGGATCGCCGGAGCCCAGCAAGTCAAGGCTGCGGTGGCTGGGAGCGGCCACTGCACTCCAGTCTGGGCAACAGAGTGAGACTCTAACTCAAAAAAAAAAAAGAAAGAAAGAAATTTCCTCTATAAACCATGCTAATGGACTCGGTTCACTTTCCAAAGAGATATGTGGGGGTAATCATCAGCTAAAAGTAAAGAATAGGGATGTGTCATTCCAACCAACCCTCTGTTTTTCACTAACATGGACTCCCAAGTTCTCTCACCAATTGGCAAGGCCTGTGAGCGCTGATATCAATGGCTGGCATCCCCTGATGCTTGAAGTTTAGCCAGAGGCATCCTTCTCCACTCCTTCCTTGGTTTATACTAGACGTTTCAGAGATCCCAAATATTCACCACCATCTCCTCCACCACCCCAGTTCCCAGTAGATAATAGACACAGTAGCCAAGAGAGGGCTAAAACCAGCTTTATTGATGGATTGGAGAGCACAGCTGTGATGTGAAGCCTGCGTGATGCTCCTTTCTTCCTCTCTGAAGTGATGGCAGTGGAGCCCATTGGGTGGGGCTCACTGAACTTACCCACCCAGTCACAGACCGAAGCTGGAACATGGGGAGCCAAGTCCTGGCTGAGCTCACCACGGGCAGGTCCTGCTGGGTCTGTTTACTGCATGGAGACTGGAAGCCCAAAACAGGTCCAAGAGAAAGGGAGAGAGAGAGAGAGAGAGAAGAAGCAGGAGGACAAGTAAGCAGGTACCTTTAGCATATTGTCTCCGCCCAGTAGAGAAAGACAGCCCAAAGCGACTTAAGCCCCATCAACGCAACCATCCCAGAAGTCACCACAGAAGTGGAACCCTCTCCCCAGTACTTTCTCTCCAGCTTGGGAATGTTGGTGGTAGAGTTTCTTCTATCTGGCTGAGCAGAAAATGTAGGAATGAAAGAAAAAGGCTTCCCCCGGGGGGGGAATTGGGTCAGGAGCTCAACTAACTGCTCAGTGAATAACTGCCCAAGTGCCATTTTGTGTGAGCCTTTGGGGTCAGCAGACATTAATCCAAACAAAGGCTCTGGTTAGAGTTGCTGGAGCCAGAACTATGGATCCAATGACTCACCTCAAATCTGGACACTAATCATTTAATTCCTTGTCTTGCCTATCTTCTGAAACCTGCACTTTTAAGGACTGCTGAGTAAGAACCTGACAGATTTAAGAGGCCACCATAGCTGAGGGCCAATTTGACTCGACAGCTATGGTATTCCAACTAATAAAGAGAGCCATGCCTTTTGTTTCATTCCAAGTAACACCTTCTAGTTTGACTGTCATATGTGGAGTTCTTAGCTTTGTGTTAAACCTATGCAGAAGACGTGTCAAGGCTATGTTGTATGGAGAGGAGAATAGAAGTGGAATCATAAGATTCTTCCGGGGCCCGTGAACAGATGGAAAGAGAAGTTTAATGGCAAGTATCACAGAGTTAAGAGTCTGATGCAGGAGTGATCACCACTGGTCTGGCCAGTGGTGATGACATTAATTTCTAGCACCCTGACATTCATCCACCTGCCTGTCTAGAAGCCCCCTCTTATATTTTTTTCTATGCATTTATAATTCTCCTGTTATCTTAATATCATTAATTAGATCATATATTTCTTTTTATGTTTCAGTACATTCCCAGTGCCAATATTTCTACTTTGGGCCTGGATGGCTGGTTTTAGCCCTCTCTTGGCAAAGGGTTAATCTCATTCATTACCTGGGATTTTTTAAAAATACTATCACCACTCTATGTTGACCTCATTTCACAGTCCTACAGGTTATCCTTCTGTAGTTTTCTACAGGCTGACTATACAACTTTACTTTAAATAAACTGAATGATTGCAAAATTATTTTTACCCCAGAGTATTTTTATTAGGGATTCCTGTCACCATATTAACATATAAAACAATCTGGATGTTGACATAGAAATGCAAATTTCACTATACAAAGGTAAGGCTCCAATCACAGTAACATGGCCCCCATATCTCTAGTATTTTAATGAAATCAACTCATAAATTCACCCCGAGATGTGATTATAAATATTAGACAAACCACAAAATATATTCCAAATACATACATTTTACAATATGTTTCAAGCACAGACAGAAATGCGTACGTTACCTACAATGTTTTCATGACCCAGCTTGCATTAGCACTAAAGACAAGATTGTGTGTATATGTATTTGCCATATAAGTGTGTGTGTGTATATCCACAAATGTACACATGGTAGTTTTCATGGAAAATTTAAACCTTTGAGGCTGTGAGTTTTACCCACCATGATATCTGAGAGGGAAAAAAGAACAATAACTTGTCATAAATTCCTCAATTGGGGCAAAATAAGCACAACTATGAATAAAGGGCATATCATGTGTCTATCCAAAGACACACATATATACAGGTTCATTATGTAACACACATGTATCAATAATATGGAATATACATATACTCACACTCTTGCTTTGAACTCTGTATCTCACTATATTATATACTGTCCCTCTTTGGAAGCAGTCTCTTCCTCATTTGATTTAGGCAACTGGTGACTATCTTCTAACAAAACTCAAATGGATGTTTCTAGAAGACTCTAATTCAATGCCGAGCAAATGGCGTTTCAGGATTCCAGTGTAACTTTGGATGGCTATTTTTTAAATTCAGCAGACCCTAATCTGCCAACTCCTTCACTTGAAAACATTTCTATTCAACAAGGAAGTGTCTGCCTAAGAGAAAAACGATGTTAGCTGGAAATGTTAAAATAATAAATTTATTAGTTCTTAATATAAATCTGCACAATTGGATTGCATGTAATATTTATTCTGTAATTTTTTCAAATACTTTACTATGGAAAATATCACTACTTCCACGATTTAAAATATGTTATCTAATATTATTTTGGAAAGGTGAGGGCTAGATGATTTGTCATGGTTAGAATCTCAAGAAAAAAATATATGATATATGATAAGAAAGGGGGACTAATTTTGTGTAGACAATGCTAGAGTACTTTTATGCCACAAAGGATGACTTAGAAGTCATATGAGAAGCCGGGCTCGGTGGCTCAGCCTGTCGTCCCGCGCCTTTGGGAGGCTGAGGTGAGTGGATGGCCTGAGCCCACAGGTTCGAGACCCGCCTGGGCAACTTGGCGAGACTTCATCTCTACAATAAATCAAAAAATTAGCCGGGCGTGGTAGTGCACGCCTGTAGTTCCAGCTACTTGGAAGGCTGAGGTGGGAGGATCGCCGGAGCCCAGCAGGCGAGGCTGCGGTGGCCGGGAGCGGCCACTACACTCCAGTCTGAGTGACAGAGTGAGACTCCAACTCCAAAAAAAAGTCATATGAGAAAAAAAGAGGAAAAATAAAAACTTCCATTCGAAACTGGTGAGGGTTCCAACGATAGAAGATATATTTCTATATCATTGTCAAATTTCAGGTATTAAACACTCTATTTAAGAAAGCAAAATAAATCAATAAAAGCACAAAAATTCCCTGCAAACTTAATAGCAAATATACATTAATGTTTGTTCAACTGAAGGCTTCATGAACTGACTTCCGAGAAGAACTGGAATGCCCAATTTAGAAACTGTGCTAATGATAGGGTTGGAGTTTCACTAGAGTCGGAGAAAGATTTCACGTGGGCCCTGTATCTTCATAAATGAAGGCAGCAAAACGTGTTCAATCCATGGAGAAATTCTGTGCCCCGTGCCATTAAGCTCTAGATTCCTTTCTTTCTCCCTTAGAATACGGTGTTGGGAAGTAGTCTGCATGGGGAAGACATCAGACCCTTCTGTCACAGATCTAATGGTATGAAGGAAGGTACTAGAGCATTTGTCCCCTCTACTGTCTGATTAGGGAGTAATGTCACTACTTTACCCAAGCTGAAATGATATGTCATCTGATTCTGATAAGTGCCCTCCATTTTCTCAATGGAAGTTCCAGTTATAAATGAGTTAAGATCTTACGGGAACCAGAAAGGAAAAGAATATATTGACTATTGACTACCACAAAGGATGATCATTGGCTTTCATCAAAATGTCATTTATTCTCATTCTCTCTCTCTCTCTCTCTCTCTCTCTCTCTCTCTCTCTCTCTCTCTCTCTCTCACACTCACACACACACACACACACACACACACACACACACACACACATACAAACACGCTTTTGATTCTCTCTCTCTCTCTCTCTCTCTCTCTCACACACACACACACACACACACACACATACACACACATACATACAAACACGCTTTTGAAGTTTCTTCTACATAATCACAACAAATGGCATGAGGGACCCAAAAAATGTACCTAAAGTTTCTCCACTTTTATTTAGATCCACTTAAACAAGTTCATATTAACTTGGACAGTGAGGGCACTGTCCTTTGCGTCACCATCACTTCCATACAACGGTAAATCTTTCCTACCACCTCTTGCCTACCAGCCTCACCAGACTCTTTCTTTTTCACTTTCCACTTGTCCAGTTCCTATCTGCTTCCACTCTTCGGTTAATGTACACTAACATGCAGTTAACTAGCATATCTTTTACATTTTTTTCCTTTAAATTTTCACTTTCTTTTAAAACCATTCTGCTTTCCCAGCCAAAAGATATGGACAGAATACAAATGAAAGAATAAGTCTTCTTGTCCAAATACTTTGAAAAATGGACCAGTCTGTGTCCATTTAATACCCTCCATTTCAACGTCCTCCAGGTCCGTTACCTGTTTCAGCAGCTTACTTACTACAGTGTCTTTCTACTCAGTTTCTACCTCAGTGAAGATAATAACAAATGATGGGATTTTTTCCAGCCAAAAATATTTTAAAAAACAAACCAGCGCCAAAACATTAAAAAATTTCTGATATACCCTTTGTGCATTAGTCTTACAATCTGTACATGTAAATAACTCCAGGAGGCTTCTTCTTTTTTTTTTTTTTTTTTTTGCTAAAAATTTACCAAAATAGTTTGAACACATAAAAATATTTTTAAAAAAACAAAACCAAAAACCCAGCATAAATTTCATTGTATAGGCATTGGTTAGAGGACATCGTTTTCACTAAGGATTATATTCAAAAACTTTCTCTTGGGTTTTTACTAAAATTCTGATTCTGAACCTTTTGGCTTGTAATAGCATCAACTATTAGAAATAGGAAAATCTAATCAGTCCAGTATATTATGTATTATGATATAATAGATAAAGAGTGTGTCTACACTATAATAGAAAATAAACGTATTTTTTGGTTATTTCAAGGTCATCTTCCTGACCTGTAACTAAAATAACTACATCTGATTGAAACTTATTTAAAGGTAGCGAGTTATGGAAAGCTAACTTAAGGGTCTGAAGAATCAGTTATGAGTAAGGTATACCTGTTGACAGCCCCATGACCATTCAGAACCAGGCATTTACCGGGGGAAAAAAATTACTAGTATTGAATATAGCCCTTAGTCATATGAGATATTAACTTCACGAGCAACCCAGCATGTAGAGGATGAGGTTGACCTTCCCAGCCACCCACTCCTTGAGGGGACAGTAGTATTCATAGTGAAACTGCTCAAACTCTGGTGTCTGGCGGATTTCACATAAGAAGGAGAGATCAATACCTGACTCCAAAAGGAGGAGGAGCAGGGGAAATACAAAAAGCAGCAGTCCCAGGCCCACCACAAGGAGCCTGGAAAAACTCTTGACCAGCGGGTTCACCCGAATATGGCCGGTCAGAATGTCGTAGCTCCACGACAATGCTCGGCGAGCCTCCTTCAGCTCTTCCTCTTCAGCAATCAAAAAGGCGTTTTCGTCTGCTTCCAGTTCCTCAAACGAATCTGTGTCTTCTCTTTCCAACTCGAGCCTGGATGGACAGTCAAAGAGCATGTCAATCTCATCGTCATCCACAGGGGTGGGGAGCAGGCTGGCACTTGGGTTGTAGGCTAGTTCAGAGATGGTTAAGGGCTCTTCTTGGATTTTATCATCCTCTTCACTCGGGGGGTCTTCATAGTCCCGGGCTTCCTTCACGGGGGAGCTGGAGATCAAGGGGGCAGAAATGGTGTCCTCTTTAGGCAACGGAACACCTGAAAAGAGACCGTTGTACTGTCATTTAATTAATTAATTATTTTCGGCAAGCAAGATTTATTGAGAGGACAGAAAAGCTCCCACAGCGGGAGGGGACCTGAGGGACTTGCCCCGTATTTTAACTTTAAACTTCAAATTTTCTTTTTTCATAAAAATCTGAAGGCAAACACCGAAAAGAAAAGAAGAACTAGGAATTTAAGGAATCTGTGAAATTGTTCTGTGGAATCCTGACTTTAAACAAAGTCCTGTTAATAACAGATCCTGTACCGTTAAGTTCTAAGGTCAACATGCTAAGCTCAAAGTAAGCAACACTTCTCAAATGGTTGGCCCTATTTACAACATTTATGTGTGCAATTCTGAATGGCAAACCTCCAATTCTGGTCATGTTTGCAAGGATAAAATGACAATAAATCACTATTATACAATAATTATGAGTGGCGTCTTTTAGAAGTCAATACTGTCTTCCACTATAGCATTATAGGAACACTATAGAATCTACCATTCAATGATAACTTTATTATTTTTATGTATTGCATTTTAGTCTTAATTCTAGACACAATTTTAAGATCTAGTTTTATAAAACTGCAATCATATTACGTGCGTAAGCTAAATCTTACTCCTTTCATTTAGCATTTTAGAATAAACATGTCTATGACACCACTCCTGTTGGTATTATTTTATAAGAGCTGCCCAACTTGGATGGACTTAGAGTCTATAATGAGTGATCTATCACAGAAAGAAATAACTGAGTATCACATGTTCTCACTCATAAGTAGATCTTGAACAATTATAATACTATGAGAAAAGGATTGGAAGCAGAGGGAAATTGCTGGGGGTTGGGGGGACAGGGAGCGGAATTGGCAGTAGTAGGAATCTGCCTGGGGAACAGAGGACACACTTCATCAACAAGGGTACCTACATAACGAACATTGGTAGACCTAACCCTGAATTGTACCCCACATCTTTCAAATAAAAAAATTAAAAATTAAAAAAAAAAGGCAAATTCAGGTCAGGCATGGTGGCTCACACCTGTCATCCCAGCACTTTGGCGGGCCACAATGGGAGAATCCCTTGAGCCCAGGAGTTTCAGACTGGCGTAGGCAGCTAAAGAAACCTCACCTTGACCAAAAAATATAAACAATTAGCTAGCGTGGTGGCACATGCCTGTAGTCCCAGCTACTCAGAAAAAAAAGAAAAAGAAAAATAGGTAGAAGCCTAGCAGTTCCCAGTATGTTTCTTTTTTGTCTCCTTCAATAAACCTTCATGCATTTTAAAGAACAGAACTGAGAGGGTATGGAGCAACAAGGATGAACATACAGCAAAAATATCAAATGATAACACTGAAAACAAAATGTAAATAGAATGCAAATAAAGCTATAAAAGAAATAGGTGATGTGGGAATGTTGAGATTTCTGTTGTTCTAGAGACTAGATGTGCAGCCAGAGAAACATTGTGAAGGCAAACTTATTAACCTAAATGAAAAAAAAAAAAAGAAAGAAAGAAAAGGATAAAGATTCCCCAAGGAAGTGACACTGGTGAAAAACTCCACATTAAAGGTACCCTTAGCCGGGCTCGGTGGCTCAGCCTATAATCCCACACTTTGGGAGGCTGAAGTGAGTGGATTGCCTGAGTCCGTGGGTTCGAGACTCGCCTGGGCAACTTGGCAAGACCTCATCTCTACAAGAAATCAAAAAATCAGCCAGGCATGGTAGCACGTGCCTGTAATTCCGGCTACTCGGAAGGCTGAGGCGGAAGGATCGCCGGAGCCCAGCAGGTCGAGGCTGCGGTGGCCGGGAGCGGCCACTGCACTCCAGTCTGGGCGACAGAGTGAGACTCCAACTCAAAAAAAAAAGGTACTCTTAGAGTTCTATCATGACATTGAAGGCACAAATAAAATGTTGAATCCAAACTTAGAAGTAAGACAGTTTACTAAGGCATGGAAAATATGCTTGCTCTATATCAGAAGTTGTTCAGAATAATGACGGCAAACACCATTTTTACAGAGAAATAAAACTCTGGATTCTAATGTTGAAAAAAAAGAAATTTATAAATGTAGCAAAAGAAAATATAGGTAAATATTAAAAACCTTACAAGTATAAAATGTGTTTTATGAAAATAAAGAGTCAGAAACCATAAAAACACTTCATTATATTTAAATTCTATACTAACTGCAAACATTAGAAAAGTAAAATTTACAAAAACAATTCTATTTACATTCCAAAAAACATAAAATACTTAGGGATAAATTTAACGAAAGATGTGCAAACCTCTGCAACAAAATGTCTTCGACGTGGCCATGAAAAATTATTTTGAAAAGTGAAACAAATAGAGAAATAAACCATATTTATAGATTCGCAATATCCAAAGACTGGAAACAACCCAAAATATCCATCCACAGGTGAGTGGAAAAACAAAATGTAGTGCATCTGTACTATGAAATACCATTTAGTAATAACAACGAACTGGATAGAGGTGTGAGTTGCACCACCCTGTGAAATGTCCTAAATGCCACTCAATTGTTCACTTCAAAATGATTTCTGCTGTGTGATCTTCACCTCAACTGGAATAAAAAAATAAATGCAAGCCACAAATTGTCTACTGCCGTACAATATTCCATGAAACCTGAAGGGAGTGTAGACTACAGTGTAGAGAAGGAAGAAAAGAGTTACAGCTTTTTGAAAGGCTTGACCCATGGGGGCGTCCCCTGTCCCCAACAGGAGACTCACTGCACTGGCCTCTTCAGGAAAGTGTGGAAGGTAACATATTGTAGGTGAGCCGTGGCACTGCTCTTTGAAGGCCACTTCCACTCCTTTTGCTATTTTCTTTTTTTTTTTATCAATATTTTTTATTTTGGTATTGTGGGGTACAGTTAAGGGTTAGGTACACAAAATGTTTCATTCAGGCACCCTTGTTGATAAAGGGTGTCTCCCCGTTCCCAGACAGATATTTACTACCGTTAATCCCACCTCCCTTCTCCTCTCTCCCCCCGCTCATAGTTTCCCACCACTGTCAATCCCTTTCTTATAGTATTACGATAGATGTTCAAGGTCCACTATATGAGTGAGAACATGTGATACTCAGATCTTTGTTTCTGTGAGAGGTCACTCAGTATTATAGACTCTAGCTCCATCCAGGTTGCTGCAAAATTCATGATTTTGTTCTTTTTTATGGCTGCGTAGTATTCCATCGTGTATATGTACTACATTTTTTAAATCCAGTTCTCTTTTGATGGACAGCATGGTTGATTCCAGGTTCTTGCTATTGTGAACAATGCTGTGATAAACATTTGTGTGCAGGTATCTTTTTGATAGAGTGACTTGAGTTCTTCAGGGTATATTCCCAGTAGGAGGATTGCGGGGTCATATGGGAAGTTGATAGTTAGAGCTTTTAGGAATTGCCACACTACTTTCCACAGAGGTTGCGCTAGTTTGCACTCCCACCAACAGTGTAGAAGTGTTCCCTTTTCACTACACCCTCTCCAGCAACTGTTATTTTTTGAGTTATTGATAATTGTCATTTGCTATTTTCTTTATTCCCGTCATCACAGGGATTTTCCACGCTCTTTGCTGTTGCTCGACAGGGTAGGATGCCTCTTCTGTGTGACCTTTCCTCTTTAAGATTCCCAATATTCAACCCATTCTCCCACTGTCTTCTTTCTGCCGTCTATATCCTTTCCTATAACAAGGGGGTGAGAAAAACCTCAAGTTTCCAGACTGCAGTATTTGTTGATAGCTCCGTTCCTCCAGTTATTCAGTCCAAAATCCTTGGTTTCCTCTACTCATACCCATATTGGAACTGTCAGCAACTTCTTTTTTTTTTTTTTAAAGATGCTTAGTTTCTTTATTGATCAGGAAAAAAATGAAAATAGCAATGAATCCTTTGTACGTCACAATTTGAAGCTGGATAATAGAAACTATTGACAAACATGAGGGAACTAGTTATCATAGGTAGAAATGTGAATTGCTATGAACACTTTTGTTTAAAATTTAATAATATTTATTAACAGACAAAATTTGCATACCTTATGTTTCAGTGATTCTACTCTCAATATCTGTTCTGAGTGAACCTTGAACTACCACATTAGTATAAGAAAAGGATTGAAAGTGGCAGTAGACTTTGGGGAGGCAGGATTGACAGTAGTTGATTTCTGCCTGGGGATGGGGGTACACACCTCATCGATAAGGGTACCTGCACGATGAATATCTGTATACCTAGCTCTGAATCGTACCCCACAATTTTAAATAAAAATTAAAAGAGAAAAAAATATATATCTGTTCTGGAAAATCACTTGTAGTTTAAAACAAAACATACCACAATATTAATCGTGGTTTTATTTATTATAAGGAAATATTAGAAAAATTTTGACTGCCCATCAGTATGAGAATCACTATCAAATCCTATGAAATAGTTATCATGTATGTATCTCCAAAGCATAATCCATTCAGATATTTTAATATTGTGCGAAGTAGCCTTAAAATATTTTTCTATACATTTACATGCATCTATTTATATAATAGAATTGGTATTTGCTGTTTTGACATAAAGAATATTATATATTTCATTTTGAAATTTTTTTAATTTCCCTCCCCCCCCACCAAGCAACTTCTACATCTCGGCTTTCAAAACATGGCCACAACCGACAGCTTCTCACCGCATCTACCGCTACTGTCCTGGTCCACCATCCTTTCTCATCTAGATTATTACAACCATCCTTTCTCATCTAGATTATTGCAACAGCACCTTCTCTGGTCTCCCTGCTTCAGCCCTTGCCCATGTAAGGGCCACTACTGACAGAGCAGCTGGAGCACCTTGGGAAAATGAAGGTGGATCACACCAATCTCACCACGCCTCTGCTCAACACTCCAGTGGCTTCTCATCTTCCTCAGAGTAAAAGCCAAGTCCTTGCAGGAGTTTCTGGAGCCCGACTCAATGCACCCTTCAACTGTTCCCACTCCAACTGTTCTTTGTTCTCTTCTCTCACTGGCCACCCTGCTGTCTCTCAAACACACGAGTCATGTTCCCCTCCACAGGGCCTCCGTACTGGCTGTTCCCTCTGCTTGGAGCACTCTGTCTTTGAAGGCCTTTCGTCAAATGCCACCCTCTCTGTTGGGGTTCCCCTAGCCATGCTATATAAAATCTTAATCTTTATCCTCAGCACCCTTAGTCTTTTCTTTCATTTATTTCTCTTCTGAGAAGACTGGCAAACCAGCAGCTTCTAGGGACGACACAATCATAGTAACTAACCCGGGGATCACAAGGACCAGGGTCTCCACAGGCCAGGTGGGTGACTAATGTGAATGGGTGTGGCCCAAGCGTGGGACTATAGGGAGTGGTGGTGACTGGGAAGAACTGATAATTTTGAGCTCCATCTAAAAGCTTTGAAGTTCAAACTTTAAAAAACAGCTGTGCTGCCCACACAAAAATGCACCTGTGGGTCTTTTAGGCATACAGGCCGCCAGTCTATAAATGCTGCTGTAATAAAAGTCAGCTGGATTTCTGTTTCAAGTCACTCAGTGTTCTAGTGCTTTAATCTCAATGACAGAAGTATCCACTTATTTTTCTGAAAAGCATGAGGCAGACAAGGAAATCAATGCTTTCTTCCCTTTCATCATTTTTCTAATGATGGGTGTTAAATATACTTTTCCCTCTTCTTTATGCTTAAATTGTGAGGCTGTGGGGTAGAGTAGAAGAGGACCCAACAAAGGTTGAACAACCCTGGGTTTAAATCCCAGCTCTGTCATCTACTTATGTTATGAGACTTAGTTACTATGTAATTAAAAGTTCCTTGATATTCTTGGAACTCTGTTTAACTACACAAGTAACATCTATCTCATAGGCTGGGGAAGGGTTATATGAAAGTATGGATGTGTAAATATTGTCCCCTGTAGCAAAAAAGAAAGTGATCGAAATTAGGAATTACTATCTCATTTGATCTATTATCAAACGATATCATTTTATTAACATATACATCAATATAGAATACAGGGTGAATTTTATTATAGCTGGCTATCCATATTCTCTTAATTTTCCTCATAGTATCATACGAACATCTATCTAAAATTTCCTATGCACCTTTTCTGGTGAATTTTAACAGTAACATACAGAGAACAGAAATACTAAATAAGATTATCCACACTGCCTCATTAAATTTATTTTATTTCATCCATATCAGAGATGCCTCCTGAATATATTCACAGAGCTCAAATAATAAGGTTAATAACTTTTTTGTTTTAGAAGTAAAATGACAATGACTTAAGAAAATAGCTTTCAAATGTATATAATTATCCAGCCCAATTAAAATTAGATAATAGCTATAAAGTTTCTTACACACAGGAAACAAATGTTAGCTATTATTACCTTTTAGTATAACAATATAATTATATGTTTTATACCATTGTTGTTACTATTGAACTTGAAGAAATGTCTTATAAAGTGAAATGCCAATAATAAAAAGGTGCTAATGGAAAAGACTGATGAGGTACAGGCAGAGTGCCTGCCGTGTACAGTCAAGCAGGTTGTGCACTGCTCATTCCCATCTGCACCATTCACATAGATCCTAGTATTCCCTAAAGATAAACCAGGCATCACAATGCTACCTACTGGGCAGGCTACTGATAGATGCCATTAACTAGAGAAGCTACTTTTTATCTCATGGCCAAAGGCAAAATACAGCCAAATTGGTGGCAAGCAAAAATAGAATGAGCAGAGCTCACACTTACACTCAGAAACAGCCTCTCTGCTTACTCTAGGCATATTTGGGACAGAATCCAAATGTTACAACTGAGGTTTCCAGCAGCTTGTGTGTATCCAAATCAGCTCGAGAGCCCGGATAACAACCCTTGTCTAATGTGCCTGTGCACGATGATATTTAGGAACAAAGCAATGCAATACTGGGTGTCATCAGCGGAAAAAAAAAAGGTACTAAAATGAGGACACTAATACCCTTAACTCTCTCACAAGTTGTGGAAAGGACGAAAATGTGGAGAAAAGGAAAATGAGCAAAAACACTTAGGGGACAAAATGGTGATATCAGAATATAACGGATCAGTCTGGGTTCCTTGGGGTAACTCTAAACCCACTTGACGATGTCCTTCCTGTGTGGAATCGGCATTGTCATCACTGTCATCTGGTTGAAAACAAACTGGCTCACTTTGCAGGAGACATTCCTTCAGCTTTACGTCCTGCTCCTTCTACCTTGGCCCCGACGCTGGCCCTGTGAGCACAAGGCCTTTCTCTACCCTGGGAGGCTTTGGCAAATGGTATCACTGGAAACCACCATGCTGGTTCCCTCTGAGGTGCCCTGAGACACCCTGTGCTGACACCTGGCTATGGAATGCCCATTAAACCTTCAGGGCAGTGCTACAAAGAAAGCAGCACCACCATTCAGCAGGGAGGAGGGTGTTTTAGAATATCACAGAGGCTTTTTAGACATCATAGTGATTGGAGAGATTAGTGTCATTAGGACGATGGGGTCAGGGAAACAGACATGCCAAAGTGTATAGGATGGTCCTACAAGACAAAAGACGTGTTTGCATACCACACAACTTTCGTTTTCAAAAAAACTTTTTAATTAATTAATTTTTTTATTTTAAAGATGCGGGGTGCAATTCAGGGTTAGGTATACAAGTGGTCATCGTACAGGTAAAGTTTGGGCTTCCCTTCGGTCCCCACTTTGCCTGGTTTGAGATCAGGTACGCTTATTGATGTTTGGGCCAGCCCACCCCACCCCAGCTGTATCCCACGACTGCCAATCCCTTTCTTATAGTATTGTGGTAAATGTACAGGGTCTGCTTTTGAGTGAGAACATGTGGTACTCTGTTCTTTGTTTCTGTGATAGATCGCTGAGTATTATGGACTCTAAATCCATCCAAGTTGCTGCAAAGTCCATATGTTTGTCCTTCTTTATGGCTGTGTAATATTCCATTGCATATATGTACCACATTTTTTTAATCCAGTCCGGTTTCGATGGGCAGCATGGTTGGTTCCATGTTTTTGCTATTGTGAATAGTCCACACAATTCCAAATGTCAGAATATCAGATATTATTCATATAAATGAAACTCCTATTTATAATGATCTGAATCTGTAACCTACCTCTGTTTTATATTTAAATCTAAAGCATCTGGGGTGTCATTGTAACAAATTTTGAATTTCCCAGAAATGCAACCACTGGATAAATTGAAGGAAGACTTTTGCTGGGAGTTGTTTAGCAGTTCAGAATATCACATCACCATCAGGGATGCCCAAGGTTTCAAGTTGCCTGTGTGGTAGCACATATTACCACCCTACCTCTGTTAGCTGATTCCCTTAATACTCATTCCCCTCCTTTTCCAAGCTTCTCACACCTTTTCTGCCTCCTGAGGAGTCATGCTAGGAAAAAACCTTTATCACTGTATCATAAACGATTTACTTCTACTTTCTCTTTATAGTGCAGTCAAAGCAGTAGTTTGACTTTAATGTGAAGTGTCGGTAGACTGTGTTTCCTATAAGTTGCATCTCAAGATGGTCAAGAAAACATGACACGGTGCTTGCTTTTACAGGGGATCACTGGGTCCAAGAGTGCTGGCAACCACAGTTCAAGTGCACTGTGAAATTATCAGGTCTCTACGGACTTCACCTATTTGCTGCTTACTGACCAGAACCATCCTTCTCAAAGTGGAAACCATCCTTCTCTAAGTGACCTACCTGTGTTGATCAGCTTGGCAATCAACACTGGCTCTGGAAGTTGTGCTGCCCTCTTAAATCAAGGGTAAGAAAGAGAAAGGTGAAGGAAGAGTGGGAGAGGGAAACAGAACAGGCCATCACTCTACTTCTGATCAATGGGATGGAGCAGAAAGAGCCGTGACCTGGGATACAAGACATCTGCATTCCCCCGGCTGAGCCATAGCTATCTGAGCAACACGAGACGTGCCACTTCAGTTCTATTGTCTTGGACTTTTTACCTGTGAAATGGACCCCTCCCAGTTCCTGCATTCTGTGGCTCCACCTTAGATTATATCTGACAATAAACGGTCCCACTTATAGCTAAACAGAGAGAGAGGAGAAGGAGACAAGGGCAATAAGACTTTTAAAAACTGTCTACATGGCGAGACCCAATCCTCCCCACCACACAGTATGTCCATGTAAAAAACATGCAGGTGTACCCCCTGGATCTAAAATAGAAATGGAAAGAAAAATTGTACATGGCGAGATACCTTAAAGTACATAATCACTGATATTCACAAAAGGAGATGAGAAAACTGAGGCTTGGGGAGGTGAAGGTCACACACTAGAACACTAGAAAGCAATACAGCAGGGGTTTGTATCCATGCCTGTCTGACTCCAAAGCCCATGCTTTCTCCAGACTACCATGTTGCTTGAAGAGAAGATCTGAGAGGCTCAGGGTGACCCTCACCTCACCTAACTAAGGAGCAAGAACCTTCTCTGTGACTGGCCCCATTTCATCTGCTAAAACCACAGTGTCATTATATGTTGGGCACCCATTCATCTGCATTTGCCTGGAACAGTCCTACTCTATGCCCGTTGTCTTGGTAGCATTATTAAAGTTCCTTTTTCACCCTCAAAAATTTTACCTAATAAATTATATGATCACTTAATTATATGTCAGCTCTCCTGTGATTGTATCATCGCCAAGATAGAAGCCGCATAAGCATGCACACAAAATCACTTGCTCTCGTGGGAATGAACAGTGTGGGTCAGAAGTAAAATAAACTTTAAAATTTACTATATTCTGCTATCCACCCCCCTAACATTTTCTCTCCAAATTAAGCATCATGCAGACTGCTAACATTTAGTAAGACAGTATGCCATTAACCTCATGTGAGATTCACTCATTGCTTCTTTTTGGGGGGTTAAAGTTGAAGTCTTCAAGTGAAACTCCTGCTCCCTGGGTTTAAACAACAACAACAAAAATACCAGGAATCACATTTACTTTTCCAGATGAGGGTTTTTGCTTTCAGGCACGGACATTGGAGAATATCTAACACTAGAAATGTTCCTGGTGCCACTGAATATCCTTGGGAGGCGGCCCGTTCATTCTATTTAAAACCTATGAAGAGTGATCTCAGTGACTCAGGAAAGTATGCACAAATGGAAACTTAGACACAAACACTGACACACAGAGCAAATCCTACCGCTACCCCATCGCTGCGCCTCAGCTGAAACCTAGAACACTGGCTTCCATGCAGACATCTTCGCCCAGCATCCAGAGCTGGCAACATGGGGCCGGCACGCTTCTTACTCCCCTTGCCCCACCCTTAGGCTTCTTCCTTGCAGACTAAACTGTCCTCTCCTGGTGGCCGTCATCTGCCGACCTCCTGGTTTGCCTCTACTTTCACTGACCCATAGTCTTACCATCATCCTGGGTGACTTCCCCACGAGGATGAGGAAGAATTCATGAGGATGAGTCATCACTCCTTGTCCTGGCATTTGCAAGGTCAGCTGCCCCTCCCAGCTCACTGAAATGGCTCTCCCAAGATCTCCAAAGACCACCATGTTGCTAAAGCATGGAGTGTTTTTTCCACCCTCCTACTGATCCCTTGACTCTCTCAGTTGTCATCCGATGACTCTAAGCTACCTCCGCCTTCATAGTCTCTTCCCTCTATTTGTGGAGGCCTCAGCTCTCTGCTCTCCTCCTGCTGGACCCTCTTCCTTGGAGTCTCATACTCATAGCTTCAATACGCTACTGCAGCACCGTTTATCCTGGTACTGCAGGTCACCAGTGTCCCTTAGGGTGTCACCAGTTGTTCCTTGAATGAAGGGCTCTGTGGTCAGAGAAATCTGGGAAATTGTGCACATTCTATATTTCTTTTAGACACTACCATCAAGGTTAAGAGTATAAGCTCCAAAGTCACCTTTCTGGGTTTCAATCCTGACCTTGTACTAATTGTCATGGATAATTACTTAATTCAACACTTAATTGTTCTATTCCAGTTTCCTCATCAAAAAATGGGAAGAATTCTAAGACATACTGCATGGGGATGCTGATTGAAGAGGAATACAGGAGTTCATGCGTGTAGAGTGCCTGACACATGGCAGGCACTCAATAATATTGCTCCCAGTATATTAAAACATCTGAAAGGTCCTGAAGAGAAAAAAATTAGATTTACTCCATTTAACTAAATATCTCCCAAGTTTATTTGCCCAGAGAACTTAGAGAACAACTTAGTTCAGGAAACACGTGTTGCAGAACCTCTGGGCCATCTCCACTCAAAACCCTCCGATGAACTCCAGATTTACCCTCCAACTGTACCCAGGAACATCACCCTCAGGAAGTGCAAAGTCAAACACATCACCTCTCCACCAAAGCTTTCCCTCCTCCACCATTCACTGCCTAGTAAATGCCATCACCTTCTACTTGGTCTCTTAATAAGACAGCAGTCTTAGAGTTGGCCAAGAATTCTCACTCACTGTTTACATCTGTCATTAACGTCTACAAACTCCGCCACTTTCAAAGCCATTCCCGCTTCTCCGTTTCTTCCTTCTCAACTGGATAATAGCAATGGCTCCCCAACTTGTTTCCTTGACTTGAGACTTGACGTCAGTTCCTTGTGAATTATTTCCAGAACAATTATTTTTAAATGCCTAATTCGTTCCATCAATCCTCTTATATGGTGCGTTTTGCCTTTCAGCCTAACTAGGAAACTAAACTCTCTTGAGCTTAGCATGAAAAGCTCTCTTTTGCCCCACCCACTTCCTCCATACCCAGCTATTGAGAGAGGCCCATGAGTGCCATGATATGTCATGCCTCTGTGCCTTTGCACAGACCACTGCCTCTTCCTGGAATGCCCTCTGCACCCACATTCTTCAAGACCCCATATGTAACCTCCTCTGGGAAGGCTTTCTTACACCCTTCCCACTCCCAGTATGATATAGATATATCTTATCTTGTAGTTTCATGGTTGACTGCTTATCATTCACTTTTGCCCAAATGATTAGTCTACATCAATCATGGTAATTCCAGTCTCTTGGTCACATTTGGTTTAGAAATGAGCATATGAGCCAACCTTGAAAATAAAAATTGAAAAGGACACAGAGAGACAGTGAGGCATGGGGGAGAGACTTCTGAGAAAGGTTTTTTGCTTCTAAGAAGAACATCCTTGAAAGATACAGTCTCTTTGTCTCGTGACATTGTTGTAACTGAAGGGAACAGCAGAAACTTTGGCAGCCAGCCTGTGATGGTGTCGGCAACTGTTGGATGGGAAGTTTGGCCAAGTGAAAAGAGCAGTGTAGAGATGAAATGAAACTGGTCTCCACCCTGGAATCCTTTCTGACTCTGGATAATAAATCACCTTATTATTTAAACTAGTGCTAATTAGAATTCTCCATTACTTGCACTGATGGCATCCTAACTGATGCAGCTGTCACACCATCTTGTGACTCTCTTTATCATCACAATCAATCATCACACTGTGCTGCAGATTTATTATGGTTTTTTTCCATTAAGTTTTTAGCTCATGAAAGGCAGAGACATGAGATATCTACCAGAGAACTGCAGAAATCACTATGTGCAATGGCAAATGTATAATAGCAAAACGTTAGAAAAATTCTCACCAAAGTCAGGAACATGACAAAAAACTCTCATCACACATCAATATTATTGTGATGCCTCTAGATAATGAATTATGATAAAGACAAAAAATAAGAAGTGTAAATATTGGAAAGGAAGGCACAAAACTCTCATAATTTCCAGACAATAGAATTATCTACATAGAGAAGAGATTAAAATAAACCAGGAGAATTAATAAGAGTTCAATAAGGTGTTCAAATCCAAGATCAAGATATTAAAGCTGATGTTTTTCTTGGCATGTATGCCAAGAAAATATAAAACTATGAAAATGAAAAATCCCATTCAAAATAGCTAAGTGCACAAATTAAAATACTCATATAATATCCAAGAATATCTATAAAAGAAGTCTTCGAGATATCATGAGGACAATGTTAAAATATAAGTGGCACAAAAGAAAATCTCAATAAATAAGAAAACATGATGTTCTCGAATAGGATGCCTTGAAATTTTGAAAATTCAGCTCTCTTCTCAAAATCTAAAATTGGATGCTATTTTAATAGAAATCCCAACATATCTTTTAAGAAGCCAAATGGAAAAAGTACCCATGAATAATCAAAAAGTCCTATATCACAAAAAGCAATGAGTATATTAGACCATGGACTACTAGGCAACATTAAGAAGAAAAGCTTAAAGCACTAAAAAAGGACATGGAAGAAACGTAAATGCATATTTCTAAGTGTCCGAGAAGGTCACATACTGTATGATTCCAACTAAATGATATTCTGGAAAATGCAAAACTATGGAGACAGCCAAAGATCAGTGGTTGCCAGGGATTAGGTGAGGAATAATAAACAGGTTAACATAGGATTTTTAGAGCAGTGTCACTACCTTGTATGACACTATAGTGGTAGATACATGTCAATACACCTTTGCTCAAACCCATAGAATGTGCAACATCAAGGTATGCCCTAATGTAGACTACGAACTTTGTGTATTCATGATGTGTCAATGCAGGTTCATCAGCTGCAACAAATGCATTGCTCTAATGCACATGTTGATTTTAGGGGAGACTCTGTGAGCACAGGGCAGAGGAGATATGGGAAATCTGTATACCTTCCTCTTAATTTTACTGTGAACCTAAAAAATGCTCTAAAAAATAAATTTGTTTTAAAAAATGCAGGGGAGAGATTTGACCTTCCCAATATCAAAACTATTCTACAAAGTTAATAGTGGAGGGGGAATAATAAAAGACACAGTTCAGAAACATATGCTTGAATATAATGGAAATGTGTTTCTGATATATAATTTTTTAAAAACTGCTAACCATTTAAGGAAAGAAGGTACATCTTTATATGTCATTCACATACAAAAATTCCTAAGAAGTTAAAAGGTCGAACTAAAACAAATATTAAATGCTACATGAAATTGCCATTTTTGGCCGGCTCGGTGGTTCAGTCTGTAATCCCAGCACTTTGGGAGGCTGGGGCGAGTGAATTGCCTGAGCCCGCAGGTTCGAGACCTGCCCGGGCAACTTGGCGAGAGCTCATCTCTACAATAAACCAAAAATTAGCTGGGCGTGGTAGCGTACACCTGTAGTTCCGGCTACTTGGAAGACTGAGGCGGAAGGATCAGGGAGCCCAGCAACTGGAGGCTGCGGCCGGAAGCGTGCCACTGCACTCCAGTCTGAGTGACGGAGTGAGACTCCAACTCAAAAAAAAAAGGAAATTGCCATTTTTGTGGGTCAAAAGTACCTAATTATCAGCAGTTACATATAATTCAAGCTACTGCATTAATTATGAAGGAGAAAACACAGGAAACACTTTATAATCTTGACATGAAGAAAACTGACAGTAAAAATAAATAAAACCTAAAATATGCAAAAATGTAGTGGTCTGCACATATAGAAGTTGTCTGTACATGTAAGAAGCGCCTGTGTTACAAAGTTAACATTTGAAAAAGGTTAAAAGCCAAGTACCTATTAGAAGAAAAAAAGGTAACATTTCGAAAAGGCAAAGGATCAATATTCAGATTTTAAAAGAATTCCTAAAATCTGCAAAGTAAACAAATAGACAAGTCTCAGAAGTAAAAAGGAAAATGGATAATTATCATTTGAAAAGATGCTCATCCTGACTGGTAAAAAGGGATATGCAAATTAAAACAATAAAATCCCATTTTTATTTCAATGATCTTGCAAAATTGACCGTATCAGGGCTAGTGATCATGTGAGATAGTAGACACTCTAATACTCACTTTGTTAGTGAGTACTCATCTTCTAGAGGATAATTGGTCCACCTCTCTCAAAGGTTAAAATGTGTATAACCTTCAACCCAACAATTACACTTTTGGGACTCTATCATAGCAAAATGCATGCATATACACATTCATTATAGCACCATCTGTGATAGTCAAAAAATAAGACTTCCACTTCCAGCAATAATTTGGTAATTAAATGAGTGAATTATTGTATCTCTGTATTACATATTATTCAGTCATTTTACAAAGGGATGTGCATTAATATATACTGATATGGAAAGTCCTCCAAGTCATATGATAAAGTGAAAAACATGAATTATAAAATAATATACCTCAAACAATCCCATTCATGCAAAAATCATCCCATATCCCACATGGCAATATTCATAGATTGGCTATTGGGAGTCTTAGGTAAAGGAAAACATCTACATATCTGTGCTTTAAAAATCTTTTACTACAAGCACACACCATATATTACGTACATCATACAAAAACAATTAATTTCATTTCAATTCACTTAGGAGTCAGTTCCACACATGAACGTGAGATATGATCAATTCCAGACATTTCCCAGGATGTATTTGGTTTTAATCAATGGATAAAAACTACATATACACATAGAATCAAAGCTTCTTTCCGGCTGTAAGCTCTGACTTTTAAAATTACTATTTCAATTTATATTTTCCCTAAGGATCATAAAATGTAATATTTACAACGAAAACGAAACTGGCAGAATGTCAGTTTGATCCCAATTCTTCAGCTAATCTTTTCTTGGAGTAAGCTCTGCTTTGAGGGTCAAGGGGAACTTTGCCTCCTCCCCGGCAAGCAAATCTGAGATCGACCCTGTCAACAATGAAAAGAGGGAGGCGTGTTTTGATCGTCCAATCTGCCTTCTCTGTAATCTCCTCTCACTACTGCGCAATCTGAAGGGGCACACCACTGCTGTCCCCCTGTACCTCCCTGCTGACTAGGGCATCATTTGTCTTTATAACCACTTGACATCATTTTCCTTGAGCAAGGGAACACACCCTCCCGTTTCCCCTTTGCACTAGCTTGCTCCCTCTCCTCCTGCTTGTTTCTGCATTTCTTCCTCCTTCTCTCTCTTCCCACCCTTGTCAAAAACCTCTGAAGCCAATTCACCCTGGCTTCTCTCCAGAGAGGGGAGAGCAGGAAGCTGGGAACCCGCACACTTCTCCAGGCACGGGATGACAGCCCAGGGTCTGGCACATACCGGCATTCCGAGCTGTGACCTTGGAGCCGTGTCTCAGCAGACGGACAAATACGTTACTGTTGCAGTGGTTCACCATGTGCAAGTGAAGGCTTCGTCGAGTCTGGATCCTGACCAAGCATTTTGCCATACTGGTTATTCCAACCTCCCTTGGTCTCCTCTGCCGGTCATGGCCCAGGGCAGCCTTTCCCTAACCGTCCATTCTGTTATAAAGGACCTAGGCAGGACCCGCTGAATGAATCAAATGTCAGGTTCCTAATGCCGCCAACAGAAATAACTCATGAGGGATCAGCATCAGGAGGGGAGGAAGGAGGGGGATGCTATTTTTAAACTCTCCACTCACTCCTCTAACAAACAATGAAATGTTATTCATCATCCCGACCCCAACCTTTCTAGCCCATCCAGACCAGTGGACCCTGGGCAGTTGACTTCCAGTTTCCCAAGAATCAAATGCCCCCAGGAGATACGATGACAATGGGGGTAACTCCCAAAGGGAAAAATAATCCACCTTGACTTCTTTTAAAAACTACTTATTGAGGCTTCACGGTGTTCTAGATAGAGCAGTACTGTCCAACAAGAATACAATGCAAGCCACTTCAGAACAAGGAAGAAACATTTAAAAAGTAAAGAAAATATATTATAATTAATTTTAATAACGTCTTTTATTTGAAGTCAAGATCTCTAAAATAGTATCTCAACATGAAATAATATGAAAATTTTTCATAAAACTGTTGACATTCTTTTGGGGGACCAGGTCTTTAAAACTGGTGTGTGTGGCACACATATAGCACATCTCAATTCGGACCGGCCTCATTTCAAGTGTTCAGTAGCTACGTGGGGCAGCCATATTGGACAGCACGGCCCTTGACAATGTGCTGAGTCCTCACACACATTATCTCCATCCCCACAACAATGCTAAGATTTTCTTTTTTAACTTTATAGATAAAGAAACATCGGCTTGGAGAGTAACTGACCTGACCAAAATCACAATGTCAGTAAATGGCAAAGCCATGATTGAACCTAGGCATTCAACCAGTACTAGCTGACTTTAAAATCCCAGAATGAGAGTTGCTAGTGTTTTAAATGCAGGGTCCAACCAACCAACCATCACATTCTGAATCTTAGTGCTTTGAAAGTCCTGCACTTGTACATCGGAGGCATCAAATGTGCTTGCATCCCAGTATAAGTGCTCAAAGAAACAAACTGTTTTCATTTTTTTTAGGGACGTGCTAAAATTTGGAAAATTTTCAACTGATTAATAACTGCCCCTTCATCATATCTTATTAAGAGTTACATTTCTTGGCTGATACATTTTTCTCACCCTGACTTTCAGCAGAAAAAACTTCCCTCGCACAACTTCATCATGCATGCATACATTTTCCTTCTTTAAATAGCTACTGCCACCAAAAGACGATTTTTCTAATAAGAAAAATATTCTTTTTTCCTTCCCAATGAAACAAAGGCTTATTATTCAGCGCAGTCAGCTGAAATACTGCGTTGTTATGCTTCATTGTGGGAATATAAATTAATTTAGCATTTCTGGAAGGAAATTTAGCAAAATGTATGGAGTTTTACAGCTGTGGTATTCTTTGACCCAGAAATCCTACTTTTAGGAATTATTGCATTCCTCAAATGTTGTCCTGAGGGAAATAATCAGAAGTGTTGATAAAAAAATTTTGGACAAAGATGTGCATCAGAGTCTCATTTATTATAGCTCAACAAAAGTTCATTTAAATTTGCAGTGGGAAAATGGTTAAATATATGTGGTAGAATATTGTACAGAAATTAACATTCATGATTCAAGGAATTTAATGATGTGAGAAAATGCTTGCAACATACCATCAAATGAAAAAAAGCACCTTTAGATAAGCAGTGTGACTTCAACTATGTAAAAATGCATACAGACAAAAAGATAAGACTGATAGTAAGTTCTAGGAGGGAAGAAGCCATGGCCAGCCATATAGTATGATTGAGGTGGGGCAGGCCACTTCTGGGGGTCTCACAGGGGTCCCACTCCCCTCTCATGGGTTAGCAGCCCCACATATGACACAGCAATTCCTACTCTCAAGGGGGCTGGTCAATTTTCAAACCTGTCACTTGAAAGGAAGATACCCCTAAAAGCTCACAAAATCTTCCACCCTTTGCAATTATTCTGGTGGCATAATTCTGAGCAGAATCCTTATATATAAGACAGATAGACTGACACAGAGGAGGGACCCTGTAGCAGAACCTACCAGGCCTTCTCACCAACAGTGCTTCTTGAAGGACTACTGAAAACTCTTTAGGACATTGAAGACTGTATCTGAAGACCACTTTCCCAGATGAACCGCTATGTTGCAGTAACACAGATGAAGAATTCCAAAGTTTAATGAGGGTTCATTTTGCATGGCAGTAGGCCAAGGCTCAGCACTAAGGAAATCTCCCTTTGGCCTGCTGGGAGGGAATACAGATAAATCTTCATGCTTATCATCATGTTTCAACAACTTCTGACCCGAGAGATCACTTGGAACAGATTTCCCAAAAACAAATCAGAAAGCAAGTGAAACAGCAACTTGGATGGACCCGGAGGCTATAATACTGAATGATCTATCACAGAAACAAAGAACTGAGTACCATATGTTCTCATTCATAAGTGGACCTTGAACAACTGTCGTAATACTATAAGAAAGGGTAGTGGGGAACTGCCAGGGGAGGGGGCGGGGCACACCTCATCCACAAGGGTACCAGCATAATGAACATTTGTATACCTAACCCTGAATTGTACACTACTTCTTTAAAATTAAAAATAAAAAAAGAAAGAAAGTGAAAAACCTGAAACAAAACCACTGCCACACTTCTGTTCTTTTCTACCGGGACATTACTTCTCAAGCTTAACAACTCACCATTGTTTCAAATACTCCTTCCTATCTTTCATTTTTTAACTATTAATCATTGTCATTTTTAACTACAGCCAGTCATACTATTTAGCATTTCATATGGTTTGCATTTTTCTCTCCCCTGAATTTGTTCTCGCTCTCTGTGCTACTTTTCAGAGATCCTAAGTAGATTCCTCCACTCTCTTTCTTTTGTGGATCTTCTGTTTTTATTTATTGAAAGAGAACCTATCAGGCCAACATTCTGTGTTGCCCCAGTCATTCCTCTCCACCTTGTCTGACTTTGCCCAAAGGTGTGGCTACTGAAACTCGAAAGGAAGAGACCCCTAAAAGCTCACAAAATCTTCCGCCCTTTGCAATTCCTCTTAAGGTATAATTCTGAGCAGAATCCTTATATGCAAAACAGATAGACTGACACTGAAGTGGGGCCCTGTAGCAGTACCTACTAGGCTTCCCTCACTAGTCACCAACAGTGGTTCTTGAAGGACTACTGAAAACTCTTTAGGTCACTGAAGAACATATCTGAAGAGGAAGAAGCAAAGGGAAGCAGGAATATGGAGCCAACCTGAAGATTATTCATGATAGAGACTGCCGTGAGTGTTGTTCTTGTTTCAGGCACTGTGCTCAACAGAACACCATTAGGAGCATGACTTTTGGATGCCCTTGAATACTTTCCCTGTTCTGAGCCATTTGTCTGTTTGAAGAATTGGGAATGCATGTCTGGCAGTGACAAGAGGCCCACAAAAGCAGAGGGTGGATGAAAAGAAGAATCGATTTTCCATAATGAGCTGTCAGAAACATGGCTTGCTAAATCAGACAGAAGCCACAAGAGGAAGAATAGCATTCAATGATGGACCTGAATTCCATGTCTGCTCCTTCAGCAAACTTGCCTCTACTTTGTGGATGACTAGACATTACTAGACAACTTGGAGCCCTAGTGCCTGGGCTCTAAAATGGAGAGAGTAACTCTTCTAGTGGTTGTTATGACAAGGAAATGAAATATGCATATCAGGTGCCTAACACAGTGCTGTTTCCTAGTCGATGAACCAGAACGTACTATGTGGTTGTAGAAAGCAAGGTTTAAAGCACAGACTGTGGAGCAGTTGTGATCCTGACTGCACAATTTCTCATCTCTGAACCTCAGTTTTCACACCTGTAAAATGCATGTTATAAAGGCAGTGTGTATCTCTGAGGATTGTGGTGAGGATTAATCAAGTGATTACGAGACACATTCAGATCAGTGCCTCACACAGCAATTTATTTTAAAATGTTAGTGATTTATTTTAACACATGCTCATTTTATTTTTGTCTGTTTTAACTGCTCCAGAAGAAGACAGTAAGGATTTTAAATAGTCTGGACTCTCTTCCTTCTGTCAACCATCTGTCTCTTTAACATGTCATTACTAGTTATTTCTCCCCAAATAGTAGCAGTATTGCTGGTTATTAACCCTGTTACCCTGGGGAAGTTACAGAAGATTGCTGAAATGCAGTTTTTCTATCTGTAAAAAATAGTGACTATGCTGGTGCTTCCATGACTGGGTGTCTACTGCAAAGTAGGCACTTAATAAACACTAACTATAATTATGTTATCAATAAACTCTTTTGGTTATTAACAGATTTCAGAGGTGTAGTGGATTTAGTCATTAGTTAAAATAGTCTTGGAGATTCACTGAAAAGTTAGATAACTGTTAATTCCAAGTTGAAAGATAATAAACTATTATTACATTCATCAAATGTTCTTTGTAATAAACTTAGTGTTTAAAAAGCCATTATTCAAAAAAGAACTGGTACCAATTTTACTAAAACTATTCCGTAAGATTGAAAAGAAGGCTGGGCTCAGTGGCTCAGCCTGTAATTCCAGCACTTTGGGAGGGTGAGGCAAGTGGATTACCTGAGCCTGTGGGTTTGAGACCAGCCCAGGCAACCTGGTGAGACCTCGTCTCTACAATAAAATAAAAAAATTAGCTGGGTGTGGTAACAGGTGCCTGTAGTTCCAGCTACTTGGAAGACTGAGGCGGAACAATCACCTGAGCCCAGCAAGTCAACACTGGGGTGGCCGTGAGTACGCCACTGCACTCCAGCCTGGGTGACACAGTGAGACTCCAACTCAAAAAAAAGAAAAAAAAGATTAAAAAGGAGGGAATTCTAACTCTACAAAGCCAGTATCACTCTAATACTAAAGCCAGGAAAAGACATAACAACAAAAAAAGTGAACTACATACTAATATCCCTGATGAACATAGATGCAAAAATCAACAAAATACTAGCAAACCAAATTCAACAGTACATTAAAATGGAATTGAGGGATGCAAGGATGGTTCAGCATACACAACTCAATAAATATGATCCATGACATAAATAGAATTTTTTAAAAACTCATATGATCATTTCAATAGATGCAGAAAAAGCGTTTGCTAAAATCCAGCATCGATCATGATAAAAAAAACCTTCAGCAAAATAGTCATAGAAGGAATATCCCTCAAAATAAAAAAAGCTGTATAAGACAAACACATAGCCAGTGTTATCCTGAATGGGGAAAAGTGAATCACACTCCCCCTCAGAATTGGAACAAGGCAAGGATGCCCACTACACCACTCCTATCAACATAGTACTGGAATTCCTAGCCAGAGCAATCAGTCAAAAGAAAGAAATAAAGTGTATCCAGATTAGAAAAGAAGAAATTGAACTATCTCTGTATTTTGATGATATGTATGAGTTACCTAAAGAATCCAAAAGACTACTCTAAAAGATGTCTAGACTTAATAAATGAATTCAGTAAAGTTTCAGGACACAAAATCAACGCACACAAATTAGTAGCACTTCTATACACCAGTAGCAACCAAACTGAGAATCAAATCAAGAACTCAATTCCATTTACAATAGCAGCCAAAAAGCCAAAATACATAGACATATAGTTAACCAAGGAAGTGAAAGATCTCTACAAGGAGAACTACAAAACACTGATGAAAGAAATGGCAGAAGACACAAATGGAGAAGCATCCCACACTCATGGACTGGAAAAATCAACATTGTTAAAATGACCATATTACCCAAAGTAATATACAGATTCAACACAATCCGTACCAATGTCATTTTTCACAGAATTAGAAAGAACAACCATAAAATTCATATGGAACAAAAAAGGAGCCAGAATAGCTAAAGCAATCATAAGCAAAAAGGGAAAACCTGGAGGCATCACATCACCTGACTTCAAATTATAGTACAATACTATAGTAACCAAGACAGCATGGTACTGATACTAGAACAAGTGCAGACACAAGGACCAATGGAACAGAATAGAGACTCCATAAATAAACCCAAAAACCTACAACCAGCGGGGTTCAGAGGCTCAGTCTGTCATCCCACACCTTGGGAGGCTGAGGTGAGTGGATTGCCTGAGCCCGCGGGTTCGAGATCCGCCCAGGCAACTTGGTGAGACCTCATCTCTACAATAAATCAAAAAATAAGCCGGGCGTGGTGGCACGTGCCTGTAGTTCCAGCTACTTGGAAGACTGAGGCGGAAGGATATCAGGAGCCCAGCAAGTCAAGGCTGAGGTGGCCGGGAGCGGCCACTGCACTCCGGTCTGGGCGACAGAGCGAGATTCCAACTAAAACAAAAAACCAAAAAAACCTACAACCAACTGATTTTCTTTTTTTTTATTTTAAAGATGTGGGGTACAATTCAGGATTAGGTATACAAATGCTCATTATTATGCAGGTACCCTTATTAATGAAGTGTGCCCCCCCCCCACCTTTCCCAGGCAGATTTCTACTACTGCCAATCTGGCTTTCCTGCTCCCCTCCCGGTAGTTTCCTACTACTGCCAATTCTTTTCTTATAGTTTTATGATAATTGTTCAAGGTCCACTTATGAGTGAGAAGATGTGATATTCAGTTCTTTGTTTCTGTAAAAGATCACTCAATACTATAGACTCTAAATCCATCCAGGCTGTGAAGTTCATGATTTTGTTCTTTATGGCTGCGTAATATTTCATCGTGTATATGTACCACACTTTTTTTTATCCGGTCCTCTTTTGATGGACAGCATGGTTGGTTCCATGTTCTTGCTACTGTGAACAATGCTGCAATAAACATACATGTGCAAGTACTTATTTATAGAGTGATTTGAGTTCTTTCGGGTATATTCCCAGTAAGGGAATTGCGGGGTCATATGGAAGGTTGATGTTTAGAAATTTTAGGAATCACCACACTGTCTTCCACAGAGGCTGTACTAGTTAACACTCCCACCAACAGTGTAGAAGTGTTCCTTTTTGCCACATTCTCTCCAGCATCTGTTGTTGTTTGAGTTATTGATGATGGCATTCTTACTGGAGTTAGGTGGTATCTCAGCATAGTTTTAATTTGCATTTCTTTGGTGACTGGTGAGGCTGAGCATTTTTTCATGTATCTGTTGGCTGCTCGTATGTCTTCTTTTGAGAACTGTCTGTTCATATCTTTTGCCCACTTTGCAATGGGGCTTTTTTTTTCTTTTTGGCATGTTTGAGTTCCTTGTAGATCCTAGATGTTAGGCCTTTGTCAGACATACAGTTGGTAAATAATTTTTCCCAGTCTGTGGGCTGTGATATATATAACATAAATTACTATTCTGCCATGAAAAGGAATGAAATAATAATGTCTTTTGCAGCAACTTGGATAGAACTGGTGACCATCATCCTAATTAAAGTAATGCAGGAACAGAAAACCAAACACCACATGTTCTCACTTATTAGAAGCTAAACTTAAAAACTGCAAAGGCATATAGAATGACATAATGGACACTGAAAACTCAGAAGAAGGAGTGTGAGAAGGTAGGGATGAAAAAAATCACCTATCAGGTACAATGTGCTCAGGTTGAGGGTAGAGGGTACACTTAAAACCCAGACCTCTTCACCAATATATGATGTATCTGTGTATCCAAAAATCATTTATACCCTCTAAAGCCACTGAAATAAAAACTATAAAAAAGAATCCCTGGGACTATCACATATACCAGAAGACTTTTCTATTATTTTATTAATTTTATAATATAATAAATAATACATAGATAAATACTAAAGGAAATATGTTAATAAGATACTTGTGGATAGGATGGATATATCCTTGGTGATAGTAAGGAGAAATGGAAACTGTTCCCAACATCACTGAGAGACAGGACCACATGGCCAGGTAATCCACCATCTGTATAATTCAATTTCCTCGTTTGGAAAGCAAGGCAACGATATCTGTTCTAACCATTTCAAAGAAATGGTCATGAGTATCAAATTATGTTAGCTTACATTTTAAAAAACCCCAAACAAACACGATCCCTTGACATAGTAGATACTCTTCTTACGATTGCCGTTACAGATTGCACGTTTCCTGCCCATATGTTGCAAGCACTGCTCTGTGGGCCTGGGCACGCCTTGTAGTGTGGAGAGAAGGGTCAATAAAAATCTTCCAGAGAATACAGTTGCAGAGGAGAAGGATTCAAGCAGTGTAGCTGGGCTCTCTTCAACACCGTTGTTCTCAGTAGCTCTAAGAACCTCCTCACAGTTAGTTCCTCATATTTTTCTGACTCTCCAACTGACTTCTAAACAGGAAAGAGCCTATTATCTCAAGCCGTCAGCTCTGAGTAAGGAAAGTGAAAAAGCATGCTTGTGACTCAAGATAAATGCTTTTGTTGAGTCATTGCTTCTGTGTTCTAAAGAATGCATTTAGTCCCTCACATTCCTCCCCCCCAAAAAAATTGACTGTAGGATTACTGCACAAAGTGTTTAAAATTGTCATACTCTGCTCCAACATGGGAATGTTTAAATGCTTTTTCAAATGAAGTTAGAGTAAAGAGTATTTTTTAAAGGCCACTTGTTCTTTTTAATGATATAAAAAGCCTAATGCATTATAAATCTGCATAGTACTTGCTCTGAGTTCTCAATGAAAGCAGATTAGAAGTCTGAATTTTGACTTTTATTCCACAATGCAGGACTTATATATTTCATCTTACGGCTTCGTGTTGGGACCAGAAAAGTCAGTTAGAATACTTTATCAAGATGGTTTCAGGCCCTGTGTTGGGATAGGGCCCCCAGTTATGCCAGACATGTGAACTGATGGTTAGAAGGAGGTGTTTTAAGTAGCATAATTTAAAAAATACACACACAAATAAGAAAAATATTAATGTCATGTCAAGAGCCAAGAAATGTGTCATAGAAGAGGAGCCACTTGAGAAATCAGCATAGAGTTACTTACTGAAGCAAAGGAAAGAAAAAAGGACAGCAGGAGCAAAGGAACAAGCGTATGTTGGATGGACATGCACAGCCCTCAGCACTGGAAGGGAAAGCTTTGCTTTAGCATGATCAGAGGGTCGAGGCAGGAAGAAAGGATGGAAACAAGATGGTGAGTTGAGCGGGGGCCAGTGTGTGAGGAGCCACAAACACCCTGTGGGATTAGACTCTCCTTCCAGTCAGTGGGTAGGTTCTAGAAATCACTTCAAGCAACAGCACTAGTAGGATGGGTTACAGGGAGATCAATAAGGACGATGTTGCAATGTTCCAAGAAACAACAAGAAAGGAGCTCTGAAATGAAGTCAGAGCCGCAGGGGGAAGAGCTGGGAACAATGTCTGAGTGCTGGAAGAAGAATGCGTGACACCCGTTGTACTTTCTGCTTTCAATTAGCACAGCTTCCTTTGGTTTGTGTGTAATACTCTCAGGCAAGAATCTGTTTCTTTGGTCTCTGAACAGGATAACTTTGTTTCCCCATCACTTCTGCTTTATTATCTCACTCCTTCCAGGTACAAGCCATCCTTACAGATAAGCCATTTCTCTCTGAGTAAAGGAAATTAGATTAGATTGCATAAATAAATGGAGCTCTGATTTTTCCTCCATATTTCTCAACAGCTTTGCAGATGGTATTAAGAAACAGGATATCTGTGTCTCCCTGTGGAAAAACCCAGGCTCTTCTGGAACTGTGTATTATGGCTATGTGATCAAGAAGCTAGAGGTAGCAAAGCCCAATCCCTCCACCCAGCATACTACCAAGGGCACCTCTCTCTTGCATTCTAGTTATGACATGGAAAGAAAGAAAGAGAGAGAGAGGGAAGGAAGGAAGGAAAGAAGGAAGGAAGGAAGGAAGGAAGGAAGGAAGGAAGGAAGGAAGGAAGGAGAAAGAAAAGGAAAAGGAGGGAAGGAAGGAGGGAGAAGGAAGGGGAGGGGGAAGAGGGGAGGGAGGGAAGGAAAGACAAGGGTCAATAAAGGCAAGAAAAATGTCCAATCACTTTAGATTTTGCCTTCCAAATTATCAAAGATTCTTAAAAATTGTTATACCCAGTTTTTGTAAGGCTGCAATGAGAGACACTCTCATATCAGTTTGGTGGGATTTGGTGGAGGGGGAGGTGAGAGATATTTTTGTATATTTAAGTGGCAGAATAATATATGTCTATAAAAATAAAATTGTGAGAAAATATTTAATGTCATGGGGAAATATACCTGTCATATTGTAAAGTGGAAAAGCAGATTATTAAATAACCTCTCCAGTACATTTTTGTTAAAATTATGTTTACAATGTATAAATAGATTGTACACATTTATATCACAGTTTGAACATCAGAGATTGTAGGTTGTTTTTCAATTATATTTTTCTGTGTTTTCTACAATGGCTATGGTATTGCTTTTGATTTCACTTTAAAAAGCAAAAGAAACAAACAAATGAACTGCTCCACTCCTGGTAAATCCTAATCCCAGAAAAATATATGCTTTCTTTTTTCTTTTTCTTTCCTTTCTTTATTCCTTTCCTTTCCTTTCCTTTTTCTCCTCCTTTTCTTTCTCCTTCTCCTTCTTCTGTTTGTGTGTTTTTTGAAACAGGGTCTTGCTCTGTCACCCAGGCTGGAGTGCAGTTGTATAATTATAGTTTATTGCAGCATCCTCAACCTCGACCTCCTGGACTCAAGGGAACCTACTGCCTCAGCTTCCAAAAGCGCTAGAGCTACAGGTGTGAGCCTCTGCGCCAAGCGTATGTTTTCTTTTGTATAAACAAATGCTGTCCTGGTTGCATTTAGAATTAATGCATTCATTCATTCGCTGATCTTCAGCTAGTAATTTAGCTCTTACTGTGTGCCAGAACATCTCTAAATGCTGGGGAGACTGAGGGGAACAAGGGAGGCAAAATCCTTGCTCTCATGGAGCTGATGTTTTATTCGGGGAAGGCAATCAATAAATAGGAAGACGAATAAATAAATGAGAAAGGGTTCAATAGTGCCAAGTGCTCTGAAGGAAATAAAACAGGGTGATGGCATGAGAGAACACACATGAATAGACTGAGGGAAGTAACCAGAATTGGGCACTCAGGGAAGATCTCCCAAGGTGCTGAAATTTGAGCTAAGACGTAAAGACAAGAAATAGCCATATAAAGACCAGAGAAAAGGCCCTTCTGGGTAGAGGAAACAGTTCGTGAAAAGGTCCTCAGGTAGCAATGAGCTCGGCATATTCAGGAAAGAATGGAAAGGCCAGCATGGTGGGAATATAGAGATGAAAGGAAAGAGAGCCTGAGGGGTACCAGGGGGCAAAGCACACAGGGCTTCCTAGACCAGAGGAAGGAGTTCGGATTTTTATCATAATTAGATCTGCGTTCCACCTATAAAAAAATTCATCCCGGCTGCTGTGTAGAAAACACGGGTGGAGAAGAGGGATAAAAAGACCCTCTTTTTATATATAACTGTAGCATCCAGTAAACAGAAATGAGTGGCTGCAGCTTGCGTGGCATGATGGAAATGAATCTAGGGCTTATTGAAAATGTTAAACAGGATTTTGCAGATGGATTTGACAATTCAATATCTAATGACCACAGGGCACTGGGAAAAGCTTGACCCGGGAAAGCAGGCATTTACAAACCTGGTTCTACTTTTCAGGCAAGTGCTAGGAAAGGCTGGGAAGGAACCGAACATGGCCCCAGGGGATACAAGACATAAGGGGAGACCCACGCAGACTGTGAATCAGCAGAACAGGGGCAAGTCCCCAGCTACTGTGTCAGGGTCAGGGGTGTAGTCTAGCCCCAGAAAGAAGGACCATCAAGGTCCTAGGGGAGTAGAATGCTGGAAGGCCACCAGGGCTCAGGAAAGAGGACAAGCCTGGATGATGGCCAGAAGGCAGGATAGAGCAACAGACAGAGCAGACTAAGAGCCCACACAAAGCGTTGGGCTTGGGCTTCTCAGTTCCCTCGTAAGGCAGGGTACAATTGGTCTTAGAGCCCAAGTGAGGCCAAGCTAGTATTTATTGGCCAATTTGTTCAGCTGTGGCCGAGGGAGCCAGGCAGGAACTGACAAGACCACAAATCATAAGGGATGCTATTTTTTCTTTAAAAATACAGATACTCTTTTCTTTAAGAGAAAGGTTTCCAGACTATGTTCAGATTATCATTTCAGTCATATTAAAAATCCTTTTTATTTCTTTTCAACCAAAGCATCTGCCCATTTCCATATTCCTAAAGTTGAAGTGAAGATCTGAGAGTGTAAAAAGTTCCCAAATGGACTCCTCTAAAGGAAACAAGGGTTCTTTCAAGTGAGAAAACATTCATTTTATATTCCCTTTTAAGCTATCTGTCATTAATTTTCTACTTTATGCTGGAAATTTGCAACTCACAAAGAGAAAGGAAAACAAAATTGAACCCTACTTTTGGAAATCATTGTCCCACATTCTTACTGGCTCATTTAGCACATTTTTTAAAAGAGGGGCTATACCTTTTGCTCTCAAAAGCAATGACCAATGACCCTACAGCATATATATATATAAGAACAGCAACAATTTGAGGGAAGAATGATCAAATAACAATCAGGACAGGAAGGAAAGCCGGATTATCTCACTTTGTTTTATAGAAGAGAAAGAAAATCTAGGTGTCAGCCCGGCATGTGCCAGATAAGAAGTAAATGTCTATCAAGTGAATGAATGAATGAATGAATGAAGTCCTACTCTCTCATTCTCTATCCAGTGCTCTTTCCACCACCAGAGAATCTCCACTACTGTTGTGCTCCGTGTCCACAAAACAGAGTCCAGCACCCATGAAAATTGGGAACTCAGGGGTCACCATAGGACACCTAAATGAGAGTGACACAGCACCTACCAAACAGCTTAGCAAAAGCCTAGACTATGCTTAGGTGACTCACCCTGGCTTACCGGAGTGATAGACCAAAAGCATGTAAAATAGCGTGTCACCACCACCGTAACTAGAGCAGATAGATCACACATCTATTTTGGAATCTGGGCTTTGGCATGAACAGGGATTTCAGAGTTTCCAAAACATGCCCCCCCTTTTCTTCTTGATAGACTCATCGATAAGATCCAGAGAGGCTGCATCCAAATCTTCTTTTGGGGAAAAAAAGTTTGCACATGCTTATGAATAACTGCAAATTTATTTGTAAATTAGTTATGTGTATAGCTATCTTTATAAATTACGCACATTATAAAACCTACACAATAGAAATTTTATAAGGAAGGAATAAAAATTAAATAATCAGCAGAAGTCTGAATGGTTTCTTCCTCCACTCAAGTGGATCATTGTAAGCACCTACTGTGCATGCACCTCTCTCTGGAAACCATGGCTCTAGGGCCCCCCAATTCATAAGCCACCAAACCAAGAAGAAGGCTGTATCCCTCTTTATATGGCATTGGGCATATACCCTAGTGGACACCCCAACAACCAGCCTTGGGCCAACAGACCAGAGCCTCTTTTTTGAACCCTGTCTGTACTCTCACAGACCTACCATGTATGGGCTGACCTAAAATAATGAAACTAGCACACAATGCCCCAAATTTTCCCCCATGTAAGTGGCACTAGGTCTTAAGAGAAGAGAGGAGGGGGAGAAGAGGCTGTAAGATCTCGCCTCAATTTAAGCCTGGGTATCACAAGTGAAAAACTTCTACTTAACACTCACTACCAACCCACTCACAAAAATGCAAAAGAACAGAAAAAGAACCTCATGCTAGTTGTGGAATGCAGCTATAACTCAGAAAATTCTAGCTTCTGCTTTCTAGCAACAAGGGGTTTAGTAATATTTTCACTCTTCCTCTCCTGCGGTTTCTTAGGGAAACGGTGGGAGTATTTGCTTGTCTAAATGCCAAGCAAAATGTGTTCCCCTTCGCAGACCACGCTGGCTATCATGATGGTCACACTAACACTTTCTGCTGGCCCAAATCCCAGCCCTTGAGGACTATGACTGGATTGTTTCACAGGATGCTTGACCAACATATTTTTTCACCCTAGCCGAATCCTTTAAAACAATTTTTTTTTTTGCTTATAATTAATTATAAACTCTATTTGAATACTGGTAAATGCTTCATTATTTTCTTTAGACTAAACAGTGCCAGTTCTTTGCTAATTTCAGTGGTTCTAGTTTCATTCCACTGCACATGGGCATCCAGTTTTCCCAGCGCCGTTTATGGAGGAGATTGTTCTTTACCCAATATATGTTCTTGGCACCTTTGTTGAAAATGAGTTCACTGTAAATGTGTGGATTAATTTCTGGCTTTTCCCTCTGTTTCATTGGTCTATGTATCTGTTTTTGTGCCAGTATCGAGGCTGTATCATTACCATTCCATCTTATTTATCTCTCTCCCTCTAGATAAAAAAAAAACAATGAATTTTTAATGCTTAAGAGCAGCAACCAGATGCTCACCTGAGCAGGAGTGATGATTTGGGAAGCTCCACCACCAAATCGTTTCTACTAGTAAACCTTATCATAGACTGTGAGCAAATGAGTAATTAGAACTAGCCCCGGAGTGAGTCATTCCTTATTTAATGAATTTGACTTTAAAATTAGGATTGATTCCCAGAAGGGAACGAGCTTCCTGTGGGAAGTCTGTCTCCAACCCCCCACCCCCACCCCACCCCGCAGCCTGGCTTTACAAAGAATTCTGTTCATTGCAGCACACTGGGTCACCAGCCTCCTTACCACATATTCTAAGGGGTCTGAAGTCTCCAAGGAGTCACTAGATCCTGGCATGCTGCAACAGAAGACTCAAGGCTTCAGAGGATCACAAATACACAGGAGCCCTTCTCACGGAATCACAGAAACGTCCAACATGTATATAAAATAAGTTATCTCCTCTTATAATTCATGTGTCATAATTGAAAAATAACTATAGTTTCTTAGATACTCGTTCTGTTTTAGCAAGAAGGAACTGAGCCCTTTTTCTTTTCTTTTTTTGTTTTTGTTTTCGTTTTTGAGTCAGGGTGTCACTCTGTCACTCAGGCTGGAATGCAGTGGCACAATCATGGCTTATCACAGTCTTGAATTCCTAAGTAGCTTATATTACAGGCACATGCTACCACACCTGGCTAAATTTTTTAAATTTATTTGTAGAGACAAGGTCTTGTTGTGTTGTCCAGGCTCCTTGAACTCTTGGGCTCAAGCAATCCTCCCATTTCGGACTCCAAAAGGTGCTGGGGTTCCAGGTATGAACCATTGTGCCCAGAGGAGTTGAGTCATTTTAGAGGTGTTTGGTGTCATCTGAGATACCTAGGCCACAAATTTGAGAGGGAGGATATGATCCCAGTCCAAATACTTCCTATACTATGAGACATTGGGCAAATGCTTTCACCCTCCCAAGCCTTCCCATTTGTCAAGACTCCTGAGAACATATGCTAGATCAGGGGTCAGCAAACTTTTTCTATAAAGGCCTAGATTAGAAATCTTAAGGTTTACAGATGAAGTTTCAAAGGTTCAAAGTTCAGGTTTGCTCAAAAGGGGCAAAATCGAGGACATTATATAGATACTTACATAATCATTTAAAACATAATTGTTAGCTTCAAGTCCAGAAATAAACAGGCACTGGGCCAGCCACAGCTGTACTTTGCTGAACCCTAGGCTAGACTTTCCTCAACATTCCCTTTGAATAACCCTCAAAAGCTATGAAAAATATCCCTGTCCTCAAAAAGATCTCTATCCATAGTCTTGGATTTTTGACTTTGACATTCAGCAAAATAATCAGAATTTAGAGGTAGAAAGCATCTGAGTGGTGCTCAAGTCCAATCTTCTTATTTCATAGACAAAAACAATGGCATTCCAAAAGGTGAAGAGTCTTGTTTGTGGTCTCTGCTTGGTGGCAGAGCCAAGACCAGGGTCCATCCAAGACATTCATGCATAAATAGAGCAGTCACCTGAAGCACTATGTTTTCATTGAGGAATACTATACTCCACAAAATGATCTATTTGTGGGGAATTAGCCTATTGTGAAATGATGCACACTGTTGGCAGCTTAAGATGTCAAACACAGCCAGATGCGGCGGCTCACCCCTGTAATCCCAGCACTTTGGGAGGCCAAGGCAGGAGGACTGACTGAGCCCAGGAGTTAAGGACCAACCTTGGCAACGTTGTGAGACCTTGTCCCTACCAAAAAAAAAAAAAAGAAATCAAAAAATTAACTGGGTGTAGGCTCACATCTGTAGTCCCAGCTACTCAGGAGGCTGAGACAAAAGGATCGCCCAAGCCTAGGAGTTAGAGGCTGTTGTAAACTGTGATCATGCCACTGCACTCCAGCTTGGGTGACAGCATAAGACACTGACTCAAAAAAATAAAAAATAAAAAGGTGTAGAACACAAAATCTCTGCAAGATGAAATGAACAGAGCTTGCATCAGGAACAAAGCATTGAGCCTCCTTATAGCACAGTAAACACTCAAAATCTCAAAGACCTCTTTCAAGTGATTCAAACATCTTGTGAGCACTTAAGTTGTCAGTAAATACCAGAAAGCCGAGTTCCAAAGATGAGATGGTGCCAAAAAACAGTATGCAAGGGAAGGTGGAAAGCTTCTGAAGAGACTGCAAAGTGCAACTCTGCAGAGTCTGCTCAGGCCTTTATCTTGTTTCGTGAGCTGCTGCTGGCATCTCCTACTCTAGGGAAGCTGTCGACCCAAACCGGTGCTTTCTTCTGGAGTTCAGTAAGTGCAACAATGAATTTTGAATTCAGATTTTGCAAATCCTATATTGCAATTATACATAAAAGCAGAAGCTGTCCTCTGCTCTGTGGAGGCCTCCTAGCTCCTGCAGAAGCAAGACTGGCTGCCTGGGCCTGTCTGAAGCAAGGAGCTGTGCATGTCACTGAATGAGAATGTTCAGGTTAGACTGAGCACGTGCAGTGTGAAGTTGAGGCTTAAACCAGTGCTTTGTATGAGTTCCTTCTAATTTAGGACGTTAAGTCATTTGCCATTTGTCGGCATGTGTGTTAAATATGTTCCCAATTCATTGCTTGACCAATAGTTCAATGTATGATGTATTTTCATGCACTGGTGTTTTCAACATCAAGCCAATGAAGCAGGAATTTTAAAAATTGTATATACAGGATGATCACAGCTGCATTCAAATGCATAGAGTAGGAAATTTGCAAAAACCCTAACATGGATTGCCTCTAGGAAGAGGACAATCTGGGAGGTGACTTTTTTCTGTTATGTGTGCTTTTTTTTTTGTATTTTCTAAAACTGATTGATGATGATGTGCACTAGTTTTATAAGGAGAAAACAAAGCATATAGTAACCAAAAAAGCATTTGGCAGGGACAAGTGTAATTAGAGCTGGTGACAGTTGATCTGCCAATACCAAGTAGCAGGAACTAGGATTTATCAACAGTTGCTACTGTTTCATGAAATTTCAGAACTCCCAGTGCATTGCTGCTAATGGATATGTCCTGACATACCCAAGCCAAAGGAAAGAAATGACGTAGCACTTGGGTAAAATGGTGGGGGAAAAAAGGCACTGAAGTGTAAGAAGAGGGTCAATCTGTCTGAGCCATAACCATGGAACTCCAGAAAGAAAGAAAAGACAGTGGAGAATGTTCGTATCAGACAGGCAGGGAGGAGACCAGAATGTGAAACATGGAATGTGATAAAAGGAATTCACCATAGTGTAACCACAGCGGCCTTGGGCTGTCAGAGACTTCACCAATGACGGATCAGAGCAGCTGAGTCGTGCGTGAAAGGCAAGCACATGGACAACGCAGCAGGCCCTCCTGGTCACCTGCTACATGTTGGGGTGGAGGGTGGGTCGGACCAAGAGTATGGCATCCTTGATGGATGAGGACAATACTCTTTTTATATGCTCAAAATGCCTTCACATGTTCACATGCAGACACTCTAGAATTTCAACGAAGCCACTTAAGCCATCTATGATTAGGGCTAGACACAATAAACAACCCTCTAAACACCCCTGCTGTCCTCCCTACACACACCCCAACACACCCACAACACATGCATGCATCCATACACACACAGTACAAACACACACACACACACACAAACATTTATAGGGACGATGGTAAAAGGTGGTTTAGGAGAGTTTGTTTTATCATTCTCTTTAATTTCCACCTATTATTTAATAGATCCATTTTCTCAATCACATGCAAAATAAACTTCAAACGGCCCTTTAACCCAACCATATGGCCACCCTCAAGATCCTCCTTGGTAGAAATTCAAGCATCTTCACTGTGCTTTTGTTTTGCCAGCAGAGAGGAATCAAACTTTTTCAGCCCTGATTTAGGTTTACCTCCCAAGCATGGCTTTTCTACCATGTCTAATATACTGTTGCTATGGCTGACAAGAATGATCTTCACGGTGTGTCAGTTATGTCCAGTTACCAAGTCTCGCACACTTAATTTCACCTTCCTTCTCTACTATAATCCATCATTCTTCCCTAATGAGAAACACACTCCACCAATAAAACACACAGGCGTTTTCCTATCTACATCAAGGATAACCGGCTCCATTTTGTGAAATCACTCAGATGAATGACTCCTTAAAATGTCATTTCACCCAGAATAATTCCCACTCTCAAGTTTTTCTTCTCCCGAAATTCTTATAAGCGCTAAGTGGCACTTTTCGAACCGTTTGCCCTTGTTATCTAAAGTTGTCCACAGCACTAGTTCTCTCATATCCTGTAACCAAGCAACTTTGGGGTGAGCATTGAAAATGTTCCTGTTGCCTAATGGTGCCTAGGAACTGATTTTGTTTTTTCTCTACCCAGACACAGCCAACTTTAGATCTAATCCTCCAGCTGTCATATGGGTGAATGGGGTCACACATTCTTCCAAAACATCACTGGTTTAATCTGGGTAATAATACTTTTCCCAGCTGTCTTTGAGAAACGTGAAAAGAATGGAAAGAGTTTGTCAGATAAATGGGTTGTCATGACCCCAGAGAGCTATGGTGGCAGCAGAGATGCCCCTAACAATTACATCACCCAAGACAAGGTGGCAGGACCTTCTCATGACTTGGAGATGGAGCTTCTAAAGGTCAGGGCTAAGACTGTCTTTCTTCTCCCAACCTGATTTTTTTAAAATTCCTAATTAGACAACTCTTTTTAACAGGGCTCAGGCTGCTGATCTTGACCTGTTTATCAATCTAGTTCCAAAATATGTCATTCAAAACTTCCCCAAGCAAGAATCCAAGCCATTATATCCAGATAGGGAACAGCAACATCAAAGGTGAGTGGTGACATCTGAGTCTCACCACTCTGTGCTTGAAGCTCAGAGAAGCACCAGCAATACATGACTCTCTTGATGGTTCTGACAACTCCACGAAATCATGTATTTGCTATGCACTTTCTGCATGATGCTGACACACCTCTATAACCTTTCTGTGTCTCTACAGTTTCATCTTTAAAATAAAGAGTTGAAGGTTTTTCACTCACACTTTATGTTTCTGAGACAGGGCAGGACCTGGACAATGTGAGTCATAGACCGTGAACCTGCTAAGTAATCAGTAACCCTGTCTCCACAACTCTGCCTCTTACTGTGCCTTGAATCCTCCCTAGTTGCATTCTCTCTGGCTACTTCAACCTTGCGTATCGACTCTCTGGACTATTCCAGTGATTCCTGCGTGGTCTCTGTGCCTGCAAACCAGTGGTTCTACAAGCAGAGAGCCATTTTGCTCCCCAGGGGACATTTGGCAAAATCTGGAGACATTTTGGGTTGTCAAGACGGGTGGGGTTGAAGCCAAGTGTGCTGCTAAACATCCTACAAGTGCACAAGATAGTCCCCCAACAAATAACTGCCCCAATCAAAAGATCAATGGCGCTGAGGTTGAGAAACTCGGCTTCAGCCACACCCACCTCTGATTTGTTCTCTATGTGCCACCGGAGTGATACTAAATACCATTCCATTGAGGTCAAGTTCATGCCCGAAATCTTTCAGCGCCTTCCAGTTGCTCTCAGGTGAAAGTCTAAACTCTCCAGCAAGGAACAGTAGACCTATCGTGATCTGGCCCTTTTCTAATTTTCTGCTTCACCTCTACCATTCCCTGAAGCCCTCTGCCCTGAAACCACACACGCAACCAATGCAGGTGGAAGAGACCACTCATCACTCCTTCCTGTCCAGCTCATCCATTTATTCCTCTGCCTACTAATTTTATGTCAGATGCTCCAATGTGACTAAAAAGGAACAGGAAGTTCTTCAGGCAGCTCAAGGCCCTGATATCTGGCTGGACACACAGAAAAGCGAGCACACAATTCAAGCAGCAGAAAGAGAACTTACTCTGGCCTCTGTGATTCCACTGCCATCTCCCCAACAGGCTATGAGTCTCCTGGGAGAGTCTCCATCTCTATAGCCCACAGCAGGAGTGGTCCACAAGCTGTTTAAGTGGCATCTGTTACAGCTGTTGCATTAAGGAGTGAATGATTCCCAGTCTCTTTAAGTTTGGCTCTTGCTCAGACATAAGTAATAAAATATTAAAATGTAAGGACAAAACAAAATTCATCATGTGCTCAAAAGCCTAGCCACAGGGCCCATCCACAAAGGCAGAAATGCCATCGTTGTTTAGAGCTACATTCTCTGTCTCTCTTCTCTTATATATCAGCCATAAATCTATAAAATAAATATTCATCATATGGAATGTCTGAATCTCATTGCCTGACACTCAAAGACAAGAGACGTGGAACAGAATTCGACCTGTAACCAAGATGCAATGTTATCCACAACTCAGAGCTGTGTCCGCTGTGGGAATAAGCCTTTTAATTTCGTGGTGCCTAGCATTATTTTGCTCTTACTCCAGACAAGGAAGATCACTGCATTTTCTTAATAATTAATAAAATTGATATTTCTACTCCTCTTCCTTTTAAACTGATTCTATAACCTAGAGGTTGTTGTGATTTGTCTGCTCTTCAAAACCTACAAATATGTCCTATAAGGAGACAAATCTCCTGAAGAAAATAATTTTATTAGACACTTATAGAGCTATTGCAGACTTTTTAAGAGAGAGAGAACCATCAGTTTGGCTTTACCACTGATGAAAGGATTTAATGTAGTTCTTTAAAACATCTGGGAAAACTGAAAAGGTAGCTTGTGCATTCCTATCATGCACCATGAATTTTTAAAAAATATATATTGCAGTTAATTATGATGGTTTGTCTACTGTCAATATAGTTTCTATGTTAAAGACACAGCCAATATGTAGCAGCGAAATCACTACAGAAAATGGATGTTTCTAATTGAATGGGGTGAGAGATCCAGAGTAAAGCTTGCCCAGGTAACCCTTCACATCCTGGGGGACTCCTAGACAGTCATGGCTTGGGTTCCATATTTCCCCATGACAACCAATCAACCAGTCTGGTCCTCTAAATTTTATTTCCATCTAGGATTCCATCTTTGCAGACAAGGTACAATTAAATTCCAGTTGGGAGCTGTCCTTTCTCCTCTCTCTTCCATTAACCACATCCTCCTTCATTCAACATTCATGACCTTCAGAAAAAGTCACTCAAAGCAATATTCGGGGCATACACGGGAGGAAACCCAGAAAACTATCAGTGATCAGAAATGAAAGCTGCTTTTTTTTTTCACTTGCAAAACACACACAAACAGATGTGGAACAAATCTGCTGAAAAACATAGACAAGCAACATGGACCCAGAGATTCTGGCTAGGAAAATTAAATTTAACACGAAACTTATAGAACTCATTGTTAAGACAGACAGGGAAGGTCATTAAAACAAGACTATTATCATTGTATTTTGTGACCCAGTGGGGGATAAAAGGTGTCTTCCAAGAGCCCATCTTATATATTTTGCATACTCTCCCTCTATCCATTTTTGGCATTCAACCGTCAGTTCTCCTTTTCTTTTCTTTTTTGAGTTGGAGTCTCACTCTGTTGCCCAGACTGGAGTGCAGTGGCACATGCCCAGCTACTGTAGCCTCAACCTGTTGGGCTCCAGCTGCCCAGTTCTCCTTCTAACCATCAAAGTTTCCCTTCAGGAAATTATTTGTCAAAATTCTTTACACATCAGTTACTGGTACCTCTCCCAACAGTATGCAGATAGCCATAGCATTATTATGCACTGAAAAGTTTTCTTCTATGAACAGAAGCCTTCACTTGAAGCTAGAGGTGAAGGTGATCTTTTGGGAACAGAATGAACTACTCTCTTGAAACTGCCAAATTTTCAAGGATGAAACAAAAAATCATAAAATGTTAAGAAAGTCATGTTGGTATCCAGGATTCCAATAACCTTTATTTTGCATGTATTTATTTTCAATTTACTTTGAAATTAATAAGAATGTGAGATTTGCCTCACCAGGTGTCTGCAGCAAGCAGTGTGATGAGCTTCTTCCCTGACGTTCTTTAAAAAGCCTAGACATACATGGTTGTCTTTAAAAATATAAAAAATTTTGGGTGGAAGTGAACATTTCATTTATTAAGGCTTGTATCAAAACCGTTAGCCAACATAACTGAGGAAAAGGAAACAAGAGGCTGGGAAAATAGTGAGGCAGAAAGGGGATGCCCAGGGTAGAGATACTTGTGGAGAATTCTTTATAATTACCAATTTAATTGTGGTTACAGTAGAAAACAACACCATCACACAGAACTTCCCGTGATGAAGACAACATTCCAAGTTTCAGTGTCCGATATGGCAGCCACCAACCACATGTGGCTACTAAGCATTGGAAATCTGGCTAGTGTGACTGAGTAACTGGATTTTTAATTCTGACGAACCTAAACTTTGTTTTAAATAGCCATACATGGCTAGTGGTTACCACCTTGGTTAGTGTAGGTCTGACACCATTAGTGCTTCCACGTGTAATTGTAGAAATACTTTGTACCAGTGAACTCTCTCTAGGAGAAACTAATAGAACTCACAACATCACACGGCCTTCCAGCTGTGAAAAGCTTACTTACTGAAAACATAGTTTATGACTCACCCCAGAACCCTCCCCACAAAACTCACTATCCAACATACATAGAATGGGTGCCTCCTTCATTCCTCCAGAGTGAGCCTTTGGAAGGAAATGGATGACTTACCCTCACCCGGAGGAAGTTCCTCTTCTTGCTCACTAGGGGAAGGAAGCAAGGGCTGCAGAGGCTCCATGTTAATGATGAGTTGTTTGTTCAAGGAGTGGGAACTGCGGCTCTGAGTAATGTTGGCTCTGGAAACAGACACAAGCCAGTTAGAGTTGGTTTCTAGTGCGAAAGCTGGCCCCTCCAACTCAGTGGTCTACCCAGGCTGGAAACGGCATCTAGACACACACTTGAACCAGTGTAAAGATGACATAATGCTCAAGACACATAGCCCTTTCTGTCCTTATGGTCCTGACAAGATGTCCATATGTCTTCATGCAACCCAGTGAAAGAAAATAGAGTTCCCTACGTGTCACCAGACCTGAGCATGCTAGGTGACAACCAGGGCATTTAAAGAGAAACAGTAAACAAAAAGTTGGGGAGGCAGTTATCACCGAACTAGAAATGCAGAAAGGTGATGAAGGGTATGGCTCAGAGACACTGGACAACCACCACAAAACACAAACAAAACCCTGCCAGATAGATGGCACAGATGTTCTACAGCTACGAACTCTCTGTGTTGCTGGATGTCCAATGTTTAACATCAGTGTTTAATATTCTCAGTTACTCCCTACTCATCAGCTGGTCACGGCTGTTTTCTCCTTCGGAAAGGAGCATGCAGGGGTGTTAGTGGCTGTGACCGGCAGCAGATGGCAATGAAACTGTGCAGGTTTCTCATGAAGACTATTGGCAGGTGGCTAGGATGCCTGTTTACACTGCCTGCTGCAGGAAGACCAGCCGCCTTCCCTAGTCTTCAGGGAGCACCTTTCCCCCTCGCATATTACCCATCAAAACCAAAACCAACCTATCCTTTGAAGATGGTGTCAAATGTGTCCTTCCCCTTGAAGTCCTCCTGGGTTGCCTCTTGCAACACACACACACACACACACACACACACACACACACACACACACACGCACACACACACACAGCTCTCTCTTCTTTCACAGCTCAGCTCATTTGTCACCTCTCTCTAGTGATTGGCGTCTGTACCAGTTCCACTTAACAAGCGCCTCAAGGCAGAGACTGACCTAGCTATTCCCGTGTCCTCACAGTGCCCCAGTAGGTGTCCTGTTAAGGTGTGTTCAGGTTTGAAACTGAAGTTAACTGAATGCAGTCCTGGTTGCCATTTCCACCTGGCCAGTACTCCCTAAGCTGGTTCTGCCTTCTAGCCTGAGCATTTCCATTGGGTGTGGGAGGAGCAAGAAAGAGTAAGATACCTGCTAGTGTCTTGATTTAAAAGTTCTCACAGCTGGCACTGGCTGGAAAGTAAATTAACCACAGAGTCCTTTTCTTTATTCTTTCATTCTACATACACTCACTTTGCAGCTGATATGTATGTATTAGACATTCTGCTTTCTTCTGGGAAACTGTAGTCCTTGCCTTAAATAACTCAGGATCTAGAAGCATGATTGTCCAACTTGTCTGAGACCCACATTAAGATATACATTTTATATTCCCTCTCTGTCTCCCCTGCCACACACACAGGAAGACACACAACCAAAATAAATATTTTATGCAACAGTAGTAACTGTAGCTATAAGTCATTATTTTTTAAAATTCGACTTCATTTTGTTTGAAGCATCGGTCTTCATTTCATGACTCACTAATGTACTATAACCACAGCTGGAAAAGCATGCCTCTTATGAAGGTGACTGATGACTAAGGGTCACATGAGCGTACTAAAGAGGGGACCCCGACCCTGTGTGACTGAGGGAAGAGCCAGGGACAACCTCCCATGGGCGGTGACACCTGCAGTAAGCTCTAATGAGCACAGTGGATTTTATAGGAAAAGGATTGGGAACATTGTGCAGCCATAAAGAAAGAAAGAATCATGAACTTTGCAGCAACCTGGGTGGAATCAGAGTCTATAATACTGAGTGATCTTTCACAGAAACAGAGAACTGAGTATCACATGTTCTCACTCATAAGTGGACCTTGAACAATTATCATAATACTATAAGAAAGGGACTGGCAGTAGTGGGGAACTGCCATGGGACTGGGGAGCCGGATTGGCAGTAGTGGGAAACTGCCAGGGAAGGGGGGGCACACCTCATCAACAAGGGTACCTGTATAATGAACATTTGCATACCTAACCCTGAATTGTGCCCCACATCTTTAAAATTGCAAAAAAAAAAAAAAAAAACAGAAAGAAGGAAGGAAGGGAGAGAGGAGCTCCTTTGCCATGAGCAGTTCCTTCTTTTGTTGTGAAGGTCCTCCATTTTTTAGCTCTCCTGGGATTTACTCTGGCCCTATGGTCGTTCATGATTGTAATTCTAACTCTGCAAAGCACAACATATTGCCATGTAGATGTGGACTGTTGTAGCTCTGAAAAGCCCATCCATCCACCTTTGCACAAAGTGACTCTGAATGGCTCTACCCCATCTCTGACCATCCCTATCAGCTGAGCTGGCAGCTGTCCAATCCCTAGGAATCACTGCTTATGCTACAATGATGGGCTCTCAGCCAGGCTTTATGGGGAACTTTTGCTCACCATCAGCCTTCCTCCTAACGTTCTTCCACTGGATGTATCAAGCATCCTGCCGCCCACCCTGCAACATCTCAATGTCCAGGCAATTACATGGTCCTAGGATAGGCTGACCTCACCAGGGATGAACTCCTAGGCTTGATTGTGCCTTGACACTGGATGGCTAGGAGGATGCCATCTTAACCCAGATGCTCACAGGCTTCTGCTGCTGTGTTGTAGCAGGAGCTCATGGCTACGGACAGGGGCATACAGGGTATGCCTGGGATTAGACCAGATGACTCCAGCAATGGGTTACAACCCCAAGACTCTCCAAAATTATGTTTCAGAGAGGAATATCTCTTCCCTGATAAGTATAAGATGCAGATAAACCCAAAGACAGACACAACTAGAATCCAGGGTCTCAAGCCCTGGTGTTAGACACTATGACAGCTTGGGGGGAAAAAGTAAGCAAGATTAGAAAAAATAATGCAGAGCTCTCACCTTTCCCTACTGCTATGGTCTGAAAGTCTGGGTTCCCCCAAAATTCATTTGTTGAAGCCTAATCTTCAATGTAATGGTATTAAGAGGCGGGGCCCTCGGGAGGTGATTAGGTTATAGTCACCTTGAATAGAATTAGTGTCCATATAAAAAAGTCTAAGGGAACTTGTCTCCCCCTTCCACCACATGAGGACCCAGTAAAAAGGCACCATCTATGAGAAAATGAACCCTCACCAGACGTTAAATCTGCAGGCACTTTGATCTCAGACTTACCAACCTCTAGGACTGTGAGAAATAAATTTCTGTTTTTTATAAGTCACCAAGTCTGTCATATTTTGCTAAAGCAGCCTGAATGAATTAATATAACTGAAACTCCTTGGGGCTAAAGATTATGCCTTTTTATCTAATTCTCTTTTTGCAACTTTCTTAAGGTGCCAACTGATCTAGGCTTCATTTAAAGCAAGATCCCACCAGCACAGTTGTTCTAACAACAAATAAAATACCAGAACTTGAATGGCTCCTTTTTTTTCATTTGCTAAGTGGTTTACATATACTTTATCTCATCTTTTTTTCTCAGTGTGCCTATAAGATAGGCAAGGTAAATGCCATATTTACAGATGAGAAACCAAGACTCAGAGTGTCTTGACTAAAGACACTTATATGAGCAGACTCAGGACTGAAAGCCACATCATCTGATTGTAGGCTGGTGCTTTTGCTGCACTCCACATTGCCTTTCTACATGATTCAGCCTGAAACAAACCAAGGGGACTCTGTTCCCTCCCCCTAAAATGCCCTTTTGTCTCTAGCTACATGAGGTCCCACTGTGTTGAGCACTTTTCTAAAGTATGGGCAAATGTCCCAGCCAGCTTCCACTCTGCACTTTCACCTGATTTCCTCAGTATCACTTCTATGGCTGGGGTCTCCCTAGGACAGGCTGGCATATGTGCCCAGTTTCTCCACTCTCAGAATCCATCCATCAGCTGATCTGCAAAAATGCTTGGTCCACTTTGCAGTCCACTCATGCATGTACTCCCAGCATAGAACAATCTCCAAATGAAAACTCTGGACTGTCATTAAGACCTCAGTTGAGAAAGAAAGGGTTCCTCTGGAAACTGCAAGGACATTCTAACACTGGCACTTTACCCATTTGTTTTTCTCAATGTGCTTGTAAGATAGGTAAGAAAAATACCTTATTTACAGATGAGAAAACTGATGTCATATAACCTGACTAAAAATGTGTTATGGTGGCATAAAATATAATGTCTAAAATTAAGCTCATGGGATTCCAGTACCTCTCCTTGAAAATAAAAGTAGTGCTGGCCTGTTATCTAGCCTCTAAAAACTTCATCTGAGGGATTGTAATGTGAATGCATCTATCATAGTCTAGCTTCTCATATTTGGGTGAGAGACAGTAGAAATAATATCTCCACCTCATATGTATGTGGCTCTTTATGATTTTTAAAGCATTTTATTTTAGTCCCTATAATAAAACCTAAAAAACAGACAAAGCAATGTTATGAATCTCATTTTATAGATGAATAAACTGATGAACTGAGAAGTTAAGTGACTCACACAAGGCCACACAGCTGGTAAGTGACACAACCAAGAAGAGAAGCCATTTGTGACTCTTGCACATTTGCTCATTTCAGATACAAATAATGCCTCTGGGTGTCTGCTGGGGGTGGCTGCTATGCCCAGGTGGCTTACAGCCAGCCCTGGGCTCACCAAGCTGTAGTTGTCTGCCTCCCTGGGCCTCTGGGATGGGCAAGTAATTCTCACTCAGTAGCCAGTCAGGGAAATCTCTGCTTGGAAATCTTGTCATCAGTATTTTCAGTTCATCTCTCTCACACACACACATACACATACACACACACACACACACACACACACACACACACACACACCCTCCTCAGCAGAAGTAGGACTCCTTAAACTTGTCATTCTTTGACAAGCAGAATCTCAGATGTGAGGAAAGACAGCTAATGAAAACCTTATCATCACCACTCTAGACTAATAGTTACCTCTGAGTGCCTACTGACAAGGAGAAAAAGAAAAGGAGAGCCCATTATTCTACTCTCACTTTTGAGAGCCACACCAAAGAACTTGAAATAATTTGGAAATAAAAGAATTATCAAAGAGAAACAATTTACTCCGATACAACTGGCCACTAGGAAGGAAGGAGGAGTTACCAGCAAGAAAGTATTACACATCACCATGGCTCTGGTCACAATGCTGCCTCAGGGGAAATCAAGGTCCCTAGGGCAGCACCTTGGACAGATCTCACGTTTCCAAAAATGACAGGTGTGGCTGTCTTCCCACACTCCTAGTGTATGCATTCATTCAACAAATGTGTACTGGCCTCTGCTATATGCCAAACACTGTGTTGGGTGCTGAGGGATATGGAGATGACCAAGACAGATACAGCCCTTGTCTCCCAGAGCTTGCTTTTAGCATTACTTCAACCAAATTCTTTCTGGTGTTGTCAGAGATCTGAGAGATGCTGCCAAAGAACAGATGACCACAGAGGCATCCTGAGGATGTGGACCCAATAGTCTCTTGCATACACTGGAGGTGGTAGAAGAGAAAGAAAGAGCATGTGAATATGGTCTCAAGGGTTTCTAAGTCTTTTTTTTTGCCGTAATACCTTGGAAGATTTTAGAAGATTCTAGAAAAGGGAAACAATGAATTGTTGGATGCCTCAGCATGTATTCATTTCCCTTCTACATCAGGGATTCAGTCCACTCCAGGAAGAGTGCTTCACTCCAGAAAACCCATTCCCTTCATCCCTCCACAACCTTTTATCAAGAGCCTGTCCACTCAAAGAGCCAGCCAAATGGCCACACCTGGAAGCTACATAGAACTACAGACTAAGGCCAGGCACACTGGCTCATGCTTATAACCCCAGCACTATGGGAGGCTGAGGTGGGAGGATCACTTGAGCCTAGGAGTTTGAGACCAGCCTGGGCAAGACAGTGAGACCTCGATTCTACAAAAATCAAAAAAATTAGCTGGACGTGCTGACGGGTGCCTGAAGTCCTAGCTACTCAGGAGGCTGAGGCAGAAGGATCGCCTGAACCCAGTAGTTTGAGTCTGTGGAAAGCTGTGATTATGCCACTGCACTCCATCTTGGGTGACAGAGTGGGATTCTGACTAGAGGAAGAAAGAAGGAAGGAAGGAAGGAAGGAAGGAAGGAAGGAAGGAAGGAAGGAAGGAAGGAAGGAAGGAAGGAAGGGAGTATCACTCCATACTTTTTGAATAAGGATGTGTATTTTCAACAGGATCCCAAGGTGATCCCTGTGAAAGTTCAAGTTTGAGAGACCCTGAGCCAGGAAACCTTGGTTTCCATGAATAATGCAGACCTCAATTTATAAGAGAAGTATTCATTAACCACCCATAGATGGTAACTATGAGACTCTTGGAAAGCCTTATATTTTTTGTCTCTCTGAAAGTAATTGTCAAAAAAACCAGTTTTCTGATCTGTGTTTGTACCTTCAAGAAACTCCTCTAGTAACAAGTATTTAAGATAAAACAGTAGAGCTTCAAACAAGAAGAATAAAACCCAAACTTAACCACTCGGGGTTGTGCTGCCTCTACTACTAGCTTCCAAGAAAAGGCCAGAAGGTTTCAGGGTGCTACATAGAAAAATGCTCAGAACGCAGAAGCAGGATACTGGAGGTCTAGGCTTATGTCTGCCATCAAAAAAATTTCGGGCTGCCGGGCTCAGTGGCTCAGCCTGTAATCCCGTGCCTTTGGGAGGTTGAGGTGAGTGGATTGCCTGAGCCCGCGGGTTCGAGACCCGCCTGGGCAGCGAGACCTCATCTCTACAATAAATCAAAAAATCAGCCGGGCGTGGTAGTGCACGCCTGTAATTCTGGCTACTTGGAAGGCTGAGACGGAAGGATCGCTGGAGTCCAGCAGGTTGAGGCTGCGGTGGCCGGGAGCGGCCACTGCACTCCAGTCTGGGCGACAGAGTGAGACTCCAACTCAAAAAAAAAAAAAATTTAGGGCCTTGGATGAATCACTTAAATTGTTTGACACTGAAGTTTCCTGGTCTATAAATCAGAAGCATCAGACTAGGCAGTCCCTGAGATCATTTCCAGAACAAAGATTCTGGAAGAGATGAAACGATCCGTTTTACCGTTTCTTCTTTTTCATTGCTGCTGCACTGAATAACCACAATTTGGGACAGGGGAGGGGTCCATCAAGAGACTTTTCTCATTGGTGTGGCAAGCCAAAGATATTCAGGTATTAACCAGAGGTGCCCACTGCCAAGGTGTTCCGCTTTCTCTAGCCCTGCAGTTTTCTCCTGCTTCTTAAAGCAGGAGTGACTGGTTTTGCAGTCTTGCATGTGATGGCTCCCCACTGGGCCATCCAAAAACAGGAATGATCATCTGCACGAGATCTTATTACAACTGCAGTTCTGCACCCCTGGTGTGGGCGAGAAGTGTCGTCTAGATGCCATGCCAGGCTGGCTTAACCACATTTCTTAGGAACAACAGCCTCCTCCCACTGACAACCCCAGGAGACAGGGTGGGAAGTCACTCAGCTCACTCTAGAAGTCACCCTAATGGAAGAGATTGGACAAATCTGAGCATAAGGTAGACATCTCTAGGTTCCAAGAAGGAAAAGGAAGGGTAGGCATCAAACAGTATCTGTGGAACTTACTAAAGAATATAACTTATGATGATCTTGCCTTTAAAAGGAGGAGGTGTCATAACAAGAATATTCAGCTTTACATATTTAACATGTCTGAGGTGTGGAATATACAATGATTCGTGTAAATTGTGGTGGTAAGAAGTTCAACATGGCCAAGAGAATATTTAATTCCTAAGAAGCACCACACATCATTACCTTAGTGGAGATGCAAATCTTGAACCATCAATAACTCAGTCCTTCATTCCTCTGTATGACCCTTGGGAGTCACGGGCCCCATGAGAGGTAGGCCTCTCCCCTCGTGTAAGACAGCCTACCCAGTAGGAGTAGGCCGGTGGAAACCGGCCAAATCTGATGAATGCAGGCAGGAACAGAGAGCACTTCTAAAAGGACAGGATATCAGAGTTTGGCCAGGAGTGTACCAAGAGGTACAGCCGCACCTCCCATACCCTACTTATTCAGGTGACACTCCAGACCTACCAATGACTCTCCAAAGAGTGAGTAACTCAGAGTGGAGCTCAGCTGCACTCACGTCACCACAGCCCAGCTAAGTTTGTCTGAGGAAGACTATCAAGGAGGTGAGAGTGTCCTTATTTAATGCTGGACATCACTACACACAGGAACATTACAGGGAATTTGGAAAAGCCAGCCTTTAAATCCCTCTGTCCATCCCAGAAGCCACCCAGAACCCAAAAGGACCACCCAACCACTCACCTGTGCACCTCAGGAGGCTCTCTCTGGATTTTGGAGCTGGCCTCCACCACCTCTTTGGCAACTTTACCACTGAAAAAGACAGGGACACAATGTGTGTGCACAGACACTCAGAGTAGATGGGCAGGGATATGCACAGGCACCATTTTTTAACTCCACAGTGGCCTGACCCAGCTATAGAAATTCATGAGGGTAAATTACCATGGAATTTGAGAGGGTCCTGTGAGCATGAGAGAGCTGTAGAGTGCAGACAGAAGACAAAGCAGAGCCACAAGCCCAAGGGCACGTATTTATAAACAAAATATTCAAAGGTAAATGGATTCCCCCATCCCTACCCCATCACCAAAAAGGACCCATTGGTACCCACCTGTATCGGAATCTACTTCCTTTAAAAAATATCTTGCTGCTTGACACAGTCTTGATCTGACTGGATTTTGCATACCTTTAAGAAAAGCAAAACACAGGTGGTAATGACACTGGAAAGTCCAAGTAAAACATGCTCTAAAGCTGTGGTCATGGGATATTTTGACTGCAAGAATGAAATAAATTTTATAGTGTGACCCAGATGTGCACACACACACACACTGAAAAAAAAATTTTGGCTGGGTACAGTTGCTCACACCTGTAATCCTAGTACTTCGAGAGGCTGCAGTGGGAGGACTGCTTGAAGACAAGGGTTTGAGACCAGCCTAGGCAACACAGAGAGAGACCGCGTCTCTACAAAAATAAATAGCTAGGCATGGTGGTGCATGCCTGTAGTTCCAGCTACTCGGGAGGTAGAGGAAGGAGGATCACTTGAGTCCAAGAGGTCAAGATTGCAGTGAGCCGTGAAAGTACCACTACACTCCAGCCTAGATAACAGATTGAGACCCTGACTCAAAAAATAAATAAGGAAAGAAGGAAGGGAGAGAAAAAGAGACAGAGGAAGGAAAGAAGAAAGAAAGAGGAAGGGAGGGAAGGAGAGAGGAAAGGGAAAGGGAAAGGGAAAGGAAAGAAGAGGAAAGGGAAAGGGAAAGGAAAGGAAAGGAAAGGAAAGGAAAAGAAAGGAAAGGAAAGAGAGAAGAGGAGAGGAAAGAAAGAAAGGTTTCACAAAAGTTTCACTATGGGTATTGCAAGTTGATATATGTCTATGCTATTTCCTTTTGTTTTTTTTTTAATTCCAGTCATGATCCACACATTTGGTTTCATAATTCATTACTGAGTCATACCTTCAAAAAGGACTAGGCAATGCTAATGGTCTGAAGGGATTCTTCCCCAATTTCTATTTGAAAGACATGGAGAGCATGGAATTTTGTGACATGGCATCGGTAAGTTCACTAGCATTGGAGCACCTTGTTAACTAAGCCCATATTCACATTGCAGCAGAAAATAGCTTCCCAGCAACATGGGTCACTGACTGCGTCACTAAAATCTCACTTACTTTGTACTGCCCAAGGGAGGGAATGAGGACCCCATGTCACCACGGGAATGGCCACTGGCTTCTATGTCACCATGACCCAGTGCCCTTTAAAAGAACCCACACTGGTAGATGACTAAGATACACGAGGAGCAAGAAACCCAGCCAAGCACTAATTCAGCACCTCTGAGCTGTACTCACAAATAAGAACCAAACAGCAACACGCTGAAAAGCATTCTAGAACCTAGGCTGCCTGGAGGCTGCACACAGGACCCTGAATTACTGTGACAGTCAGCAATGTTGGTTCTTTAGCTGTCACTTTAAGACTTACGCAATTGAATCCAACAAATTAGAAAGATCAGGTCTCCCAGAGTTCAGGATCATTTAAAATATTGATAGTCATGAAATCTTAAGTACACATGCACACACACAAAACCAGTACGTTCGATGGAATTCTGAGAAGAGCCAGGAAAGTCCCAGGGTAGCCAGCGATCTGAGCTTCCTGACCTCCATTCATTCGCTCAGCAATTATTAACTGAGTGCCAACCCTGCTCCACACACCAAGGTAAGCACAAGGAAGCCCGTGGCTGGTCTAGTCTAGAGAGCCAGGTAAGGTGCCCTGAGAAAGGGACATCTGAGCTGAGTTCCAGGGACAGGAAGGTGTCAATCAGGGGACAGTGGTGGATGTACCCAGAAGAGCCAGCAGGCACCAATGCCTGCGCATTTAGGGAACTGGAGAAATCCAGTGTGCATTTTTCCACCGTTGTGGTTATTATTATTATTATCATGCACACATATTTTTTCTTTTCCTAATAAAGAAAAGTGAATATACAGATATGCAGAGTAGAATAATGTAAACCTGGAGAGGTAGGCAGAGTCCAATTTTGCAGGACCTGATCTTAAGTGTCCTTGTTAAAGATTTGTATCTTAGCCGGGCTCGGTGACTCAGCCTGTAATCCCGCGCCTTTGGGAGGCTGAGGTGAGTGGATTGACTGAGCCCGCGGGTTCGAGACTCGCCTGGGCAGCGAGACCTCATCTCTACAATAAATAAAAAAAAAAAAAAATCAGCCGGGCGTGGTAGCGCACGCCTGTAGTTCCAGCTACTCGGAAGGCTGAGGCGGAAGGATCGCCGGAGCCCAGCAGGTCGAGGCTGCGGTGGCCGGGAGTGGCCACTGCACTCCAGTCTGGGCGACAGAGTGAGACTCCGACTCAAAAAAAAAAAAATCTGTATCTTTATCCAAAGAACAATGGAAAGCCAGAGTAACTATCTTTTGCCAAAAAGTTCCTTCTCCCCTGAATCTGTGTAAACAGCCTGAGACCCAGCTGGGCACTGGCTACAAATGATAAACAGGGAGAGTGACACAGGCAAGGGAGGGTTGAGAACCTCTGTGGGGATAGAGAGATTCCCATCAATGCAGGGCCCAGAGAAGATGGTGCAAGATCCCTGAGGACACACAGGGAGACAGGAGAGCCACACCTTGGAGGGTCCTGACACCGAGGACTGGCAGCACAGCCTGCTGGTCATAGACAGAGCACACCCATCCAAGAGGATAGAAATCCGTAGCTAGCCACATTAAGGTGGTACTGGCTGCATCCTCCTTCTCCTCCTATGAGGACACCCCTGCTCTGGGCCCATCTACACCCTCTCCCCACCAGCCCTACAAAGCTATAAGCCGGACACTTTGTCTACTGAGCCTGAGGGAATAATAATCACCTATGTCCTTTCCCCATTGTCTTAGTGGAGCTGTTGTTCCCAAGTTCTCAGACTGGGGGAAGAGAAAGCTTTTAAAAAGCTTCTACTTTATTATTATTATTTTATTCTAGGTTCCTAAAGATCCTTGGGGCAAAGTTATTTGCCAAAAAGAAAAAAAAAAGATTAAGAGCCTTCAATGGATTTTTGAAATTCAAATTTAACACTGTGGCCATTTTACAGAAGTCACACCTGCAATTAGCACGGTAGTTATTCAACCTCCAGGGTCACAAGGAGCCTGTGCAGGGGAGGTGATAGCTCTTTTACACTGGTTCAGTCTCAGTTCCCACCCTTCTAGCCTCCATTGAGAAGGCCACTACTGTCCCTTTAGACCCAGATTGACCTCTTAGAGAGAGACCTCATCAAAAAAACCCTCTTACGTGACTCAAGAAATACAGATCAAAAGATACATTTAACAAAAATAGCCAATAACTGTCTGCTCAGAATGAAAGGAGAGAAAAAAGTGTTTGCTCCTTTCTGGCAGGTGTTTCCCCTGGATGATTATTTGTGTCACTTGATTTGCTCAGAGACACTTTCCCAAGAGCACTACTGCCAATTCCCTGCCCTCCCAAATGTCCAGGCAGATTCTTAAAACGTTTCAGTTGAGATTTTTAATAGAACTTTAACAGGGGAGTTTATTATGAAAGTTCAAACAACATAAACCCACTGGGAATTGGGAAGCACAGACTGTAGTGGGTAGGGAAGTGGCAGGGAAAGAGAATGGTGCCTGGGTTAAGGTGCACAGATCCAGGGTAGCGATGCCCAAACCCAGCCGCACATGGAGTATGTATTAAAAGCACAGGTTCTCAGGCTTGATCATGAGATTCTGATTCAGCAGGTCTGAAGAGGGGCTTGATTTTAATCAAGCACTCCAAGGTGATTCCAAGGCAACATTGGAGAAACTCTGCATCCCCATATTCTTGGATGACCCAAGAGGTGACATTTCACCTAAAAGAACAGTGGCTCAGATTCCTACCTCCTTTGGGTTCTGTGACCTTGGTCACGTTGTGCAGGTTTTCTGAACCCCATTTTCTCCAAGTATTGTAAAGTGGGAGGGTGCTATAATACCTACTTCATGGTACTCTGAGAAGAGTTACACAAGATTAAATGTTTTGAAAGCACCTCAAAACTATTCTCAAAACTATAGAGGTTCCAGAGAACCATGTTAAACACTCTGAAAGCAAATAAAAGAGCTCTAACTCTAACCAAAACGTTCCATTTGTTCTATTCACCAGACTTCCTCATCAACATCAAGCCCAGGGGAAGTCTTCCCACGGAAAGCAAAGAATTCACAACCTAGTTAGACTAGCAATGTGCTCCCCTCTGACCCTCAGCCTGCTTTTCTGCCTGTCTTCTCCCACCTCCACCTCCCACTCCCCATCAAAATCCCAACATGGAAGCCTGACTATGTTCACACATCTGACCTCACAGAGAAATTCAGTCAGTCTCTGCAGGAGCACCTCTCCCTTCACCCAGATCTGTGATTTCTTCCCTGACACCTGCTACTGCAGGGGCATGGATGGAGGTCAGGATAGGTGCTGGGGAGGGGGACACTGGACAAAGCTGCAAGAGACCAGTTCTAGAATTAACTGCACAATTTCTACTGATATCATGGTACAAGCTCCCAAGTAAGTATAACAATAACAGCATCTGTCATTACTGAGCCCTTACTATGGGCCATGTCCCATGCAAAGCGCTTTAAATACACTAATTCATTGTATCCTCACAAGAGGATAGAGATTCACATTTTTATAAAAGAAAACCAAGACACAGAAGGATTCATTCACTTAACTATGGTCCTACAAAAAAGGTTGCAAATCCAAGTCTGCCTGATTTCACTGTTTTAAAAATAATGCTTTAGCTATACAGGGTCTCATACTTTAGTGAGCAGCAGAATCACCTGGAAGCCTTTTTAAAACACAAGTCTCTGATTTAATAGGTCTGGAGTAGAGTCCAAGAATCTGCAGTTCCTACAAATTTCCGGAGTGCTGATGCTGGTCCTGGAGCCCTACAGAGACAATCACTGGGACAGAGTACTGTCTTCAACCTGGACTGCATGTTAGCCCAACTGGAAGACTTTTAGCATTACCAACACCTAGACCCCTCATCCCAGATTCAGATGCTTTAAATTAACAGTTTTGTTGAGATAGAATTCATATGCCATAAAGTTCAACTTTTAGATTGAACACTTCGGTGGTTTTCAGTGTAATTCACACATTTTTTAAAAATTGACCAAAATATCAATCACTACAATCTAATATGAAAACATTTTTTGTCCCTCAAAAGAAACCCCTGTACCTATTGGCAGTCACTCCCCTTCCTCCGTCCTTATCTCGCCTACTCCCAGCCCTCAGCAAACACTGATTTGCTGTCTGTCTCCATATATCTGCTTATTTGGGGCATTTCAATGGAATCATCCAATATGTGGTATTTTGCAAAGGGCTTCCTTTACTTAGCATACTGTTTTCAAAGTTCATCCTTGTTGTAGCATCGATCAGTACTTCATTCCTTTCTATGACTGGATAATATTTCATTGTATGGATATGCCACATTTTACTTATTCATTCACCAATTGGTGAACATTTGGGTTGTCATCACTTTTTAGCTAGGAATAATGCTACTGTGAACAGTCCTGAGCGAGTGTTGGTGAGGACCCCGATTCTGGTTTAATTGGGCCTGGGGTAGGATCCAAGCACCCACAGCACTGGAATTTTTCAAAAGCTCCCCCTGGAGATACTAGCATGCAGTCAGGGTTGAGAACCGCTGGTTTAAAACCTTATTATGCAAAGTGTGGTGCATGGACCTGCACCACAGTGTCACCTGGAGCTTACTAGAAATGGGGAGGCCGGGCTCAGTGGCTCAGCCTGTCATCCCAGCACTTGAACCTGCAGGCTGAGGTGAGTGGACTGCCTGAGCCTGCAGGTTCAAGATCAGCCTGGGCAACTTGGCAAGGCCTCATCTCTACAATAAGTCAAAAAAGTATGGTACATATACATGACGGAATACTACACAGCCATAAAAAAGAACAGAATCATGAATTTTGTGGCAACCTGGATGGAACTAGAGTCTATAACACTGAGCGACCTCTCACAGAAACAAAGATCTGAGTATCACATGTTCTCACTCATATAGTGGACCTTGATCATCCAACGTAATACTATAAGAAAGTGACTGACAGTGGTGGGAAACTATGGCGGGGAGGGGAAGGGAAGTGGGATTAACAGTAGTCAATATCTGTCTGGGGACGGGAAGACACCTCTTATCAACAAGGGTGCCTGAACGAAGCATATTTGTATAACTAACCCTTAACTGTACCCCACAATATCATAATAAAAAATATTGATTATAAAAAAAGAAAGGGAGATTAAAATTCAATATAAGAAATAACTTTCTGCCGGGTTCGGTGGCTCAGCCTGTAATCCCGTGCCTTTGGGAGGCTGAGGTGAGTGGATTGCCTGAGCCCGCGGGTTCGAGACCCGCCTGGGCAGCAAGACCTCATCTCTACCATAAATCAAAAAATCAGCCGGGTGTAGTAGCGCGCGCCTGTAATTCCGGCTACTTGGAAGGCTGAGGCGGAAGGATCGCCGGAGCCCAACAGGCCGAGGCTGCGGTGGCCGGAAGCGGCCACTGCACTCCAGTCTGGGCGACAGAGTGAGACTCCAACTCAAAAAAAAAAAAAAAAAAGAAAGAACTTTCTAATTTGAGTCCTCTTGCTGTGCAGTAAGGGGTCTGGCAAAGTAATGAGGTTCTAGAAAATGGAAGTGACAAGGCCAACCACAGATTTTCAATAGGTCTAATTGTAGAGGAGGGGATGTGAAAGGCTCTGTCATCTCCAAAGAGACCATTTGCAATTCTGAGATTCTCTAAAGTGCTAGGTTGACAACAGTGTAAAACCAGAAAAATCCCATTTTGCACCCTGATTAAACATAATTTCTGATGGGATTATCTTCAAGTTTTACAAGCAAACCTAAGTGCAAACATAAGGAAGGATATAAACAGAGTGTGCAGTGGATACAAATAGAATCTTGACATGGGAAAACCCTGAATTCCTAAAATGATGTTTAGAAAAGTTATCAGAAATAGTCAATTTGTCGTTCTTCTGAAGGAATGGAATTTGAAGTGATCTTGTGGTACAGTTTATATTATTCTGAAAAACAATATAATAAACCATATCCAGATTATGGGAAAGAAAAAAAGAAGTACGGTGGTGCATCAATTAAGGCATGGTGGTGCACGCCTGTAGTTCCAGTTACTTGGAAGGCTGAGGCAGAAGGATCGCCTGAGCCTAGCAGGTTGAGGCTGTGGTGGCCATGAGCGTGCCACTGCACTCCAGTCTGGGCAACAGAGTGAAAATTCAACTCAAAAAAAAAAAAATGTCTATTAAAAAGATATTCTGGCCGGGCTCGGTGGCTCCGCCTGTCATCCCAGCACTTTGGGAGGCCGAGGCGAGTGGACTGCCTGAGCCCGTGGGTTCCAGACCAGCCCGACAACTTGGTGAAACCTCGTCTCTACAATAAATAAAAATTAGCCGGGCGTGGTAGCGGGGCCTGTAGTTCTGGCTACTTGGAGGGCTGAGGCAGAAGAATTGCCGGAGTCCAGCAGGTCAATGCTGTGGTGGCCATGAGTGTGCCATTCACTCCAGCCTGGACGATAGAGTGAGACTCCAACTCAAAAAAAAAAAAAAAAAAGAAAGAAAAAGAAATGGGGAATCTCATGCCCACCCCAGACCTTCTGAATCAGAATCTGCATTTTAACAAGCCCTTCAGGTAATTTCTGTGTACATTAACATATGAGAGGCAATAGATTAGGAAATCACTCTGGGTTCTTACCTACCAAGTGTAATATTATTTCTCTGACAAAATGCATACCAAACTCTGAATAAGAAACTTGTCAGGGACTGCTTTTATCTCCTGCACACAGTTCCATACTGAATTGGTGACAGGGAGTGATATTTGAGCCTCTGCTGTGTCCTCAGTGCCAAGGACAGTGCACAGCATAGAACAGGGGTGAGATAGAGACCAATGAACCACAGAATCTTCCCACATGTCTCATGTCTCTCACTGGACCAGCGCCCAGGAACAGCGAGCTCCAGGGTTTGGCAGCACCTCGACAGACAACACATGGAATAAAGGAAGCTCTTAAATGGTGACCAACGCTATGTGGGGGATCCCCTGGGGTCCAGAGTAGGTGGAGAAATCAGAGTTTCTACATCTGGGCTCTGTTCCCAGGCAGCAGATCTCAGAGCCAGGGTTTTCAAAACAGATCAGTGGCCCCAGGCCAGCTGACAACCAGCAGCACATTCACGTCTTAAAAGCACCCTAGGGATTTATAGTCAGCAGCAGCCATGGGGCCACCCCCTTCCCACACAGGTGAAGTAAAAATGAAAGGAACAAACCACCCAGGAAACAAGACCAGGGCCTTGCTCTGCCAGCTGAAACCATTACAACACAGTGTCAGTGGGACAGACAGAGCCAGAGGCAGGACCAGGACCTCTGCCTGGGGAGGGTGGGCGTTGCAGAGGAAACAGGCACCCACCCCCAAGGTTCCCAGAATCACACCTGGCAAAGTCAGAGGGACTGGGCCCTCATCCGGCTGGTACTCACAAAACTCTCATCATTAGCAGAGGGGGCAGTACTAGTAGCCATAGCAGCAGCTGCCACTCTCGCTGGCTAATATGCCTGACAGGACTGACAGGCATCACCAACTGCATTTCACAGATAAAAATTAAATACACGACTCAGAGTGTAAGGGCTCTGTTCTAGGCCACACTCCTGGTAAGAAACAGAACCCCAAGATGGCACCCAAGCCTGTTTACTTCCAAAGCCCATGCTCGTTATACTATGCCACAGCAGTGCGAGCAATGGCACCGGTCAGCTCCCAACCTCCCATTCTACAGCTGAGAAGGCTGAGGTCAGACAGTGCTAAAGTGATTGCCCAAGGTCACACAGCTGGATCAGAACAAACGCAATCTCCCCTTCTTCCTAAAGACAAGGATGGTTATGGAATAATGGGGGAACAAAGGTTTAGGCGAATCTCAAATAAGTACAAATCTTAGGGGTCAGAAACTGAACGAGACAGGCAGAGTCGCATGGCCAAAGACAGAGGTGCTAAACCAAGGACTCTATCAACTGTATACAGTCTGTTACTTGTGCTCCCAGCTAAACCCTCCAAGTCTTCTGAAGCATGCACAAATGACTGGAAGGGGTTTCTTTGACATACCTATTTGACCTAATCAATGATGGAATTATCAGACGGACCTCCTTGCCAGCTGCCAGCTAATCCACTTACCCAAAATGTGCAAAGCCGATTCCCTGGTTTGCAGTGTTCCCCTTCCCTCTCTCCTCCCTCTTCAATTTGGTGTTTGCCTTTATTTGGCTCCAACTCCCAAATGACTTCGTCACACACGATAAAACAACAAGTGTAAAAATAATGAATTGATGTCTCTAAGTTATTCTGTGAGAGGGACCCTGTGATTTCACAAAAGGATCCTCAGGAATGTGCCAAAATCCACACGGGTTGCACGGGGTGGCTCTGAAGAAGGCTTGTCTGCTGGGTCTTCTTTACCACTTCCTGTCCCAGTCCTGCCTCTGGGCCATCAGGAGCCATCAACCACATTTGCTGTAGATGCGCCTTTGCTGCCTCTGCCATGCTGGCTGAGCTGTTCTGTCTGGCACCAAGACCTCCTGGACCCTCATCATCTAATTTTATACCTCATCTACCCTCTGCTCCAGCCTTGTGGCCACTCATGTTCCCAAAATTGCATCTTCCCTGTTCCTGCCTTGGTCCCTTACTTGAATAGGACGTCCTTCCTCCACTTGACAGGGTCTTCCATCTCTGAGCTCCCCTGGCAGGAAGACTCACCCTCTTCTCTGCCCTCTTGCTTTTATATTTTTTTTATATTTTATTTCACTCTTGGTCTCTTACATGAAAGAAAAATCTGAGGGCAGAAACCATGCTTTACCAATTTTATCTAGTAAATATGTTTCCAATGCTTGAGGTCTTCAGGAAATACAAAGAAAAGCAGAACCTAGTTTCTGCCCTCAGAGAGATCAAATCCAGTACAACTATGTATGTAAAAAATCCCCAATAAAAGAGAGACCAGCTCTAGTACAGATATGTATGTAACAATCTACAGTAAAAAGGTCTCATGATGTACCTTGTTTGTGATTCCATTCAACTCCTTCATTTGTGAGAAAATATTCATTGACGATAACTAACTGAGCAGCTCTAAGTTATTCTTTGATAAGACTTCATTAAAGGAGGAACAGAAGAGTTCCCAAAGCCTAGGTTCTGAAAATAACCTGTCAAAAAAGGTAAATATAGAATGACACTATGACCCAGAAATTCCATTCCTAGGTAAACAAGGGGGACCCCTCCCCCCAAAATTACTTTTTAGACGGCTGGTCCTGTATAGTAGATGCCTCCCCTGCTAGGTAAGTGTTCTAGGAATCTATCTGCATTAAAGTACCAACCAGCATTGTTATGAGAGCTGCGTTCGGCTTCAGTGATTTTTTTTTTTTTAAGATTCTTTCAATGCGTTTGCCCATTTCATGATGGGTGATTTAGAAGCACACCTGCCCACACCACGCTGAATGTTCAGCAGATTTTGACTTTTGACCCAAAACGACATGACCCCCGTGCCCCACCCTCCCTATTCACCCAATCTCACCCTGACAGACTTATTTTTTATTTCCCCGAATGAAAAAAGTCACCAAAGGAAAACATGTTGCCGATGTGGAAGAAGTGAAATAAAAACGGCAGAAGCACTAAAAGCCATCAAAATTGGTCAGTTCGAGAACTGTTTTGAGCAGTGGAAAAGTGTCTCGATAGCTGTATTGCATCAAACGGAGAGTACTTTGAAGGTGACTGAAGTTTAAACATGTAAGAATAAGTACACAATTTTTTATAAATAAAGTCTGGTTTTTTGGGGTGCTCCCTCATATACCCAAGAGAACTGTCCACACAAAAACATGTATAGAATGTTCACAGAAGTTTTATTCATAAATTCATAATAGACACAAAGAAGGAACAACCCAAATGACCATCGACTGATACCTGGATAAGCAAAATATGGTTTATCCAAATAATGGAATGTCTTCAGTCAATAAAAGGAATGAAGTACTGACACAGGTGACAACACAGGTGATTCCTGGAAACGTTATTTACAGTGAAGAGGTCAGGCATAAACGGCCACGTAATTTGTGATCCCAGTTATATAAAATGTCTAAAATAGGTAAATCCATTAAGAAAGAAAGTAGATTCATGGTTTCCAGGGCCTGGGGAGAGGGTAGCAACTGCCAATAGGTACAAAGTTTCTTTGGTGGGAGGGTAGGTGATAAAAATGTTCTGGAATTAGATAGTGGTGGTGGTTACATAACTTTGTGAATTATACTAAAAAACCACTAAATTGTATACTTTAACAGGGTGAATTTGATGGCATGTAAGTGAGAATTCAATTTTTAAAATGATTTTTTTAAAAACTTAGGCTCTAGCCGGGCCCAGTGGCTCAGCCTGTAATCCCAGCGCTTTGGGAGGCCGAGGTGAGTGAATTGCCTGAGCCCACGGGTTCGAGACCTGCCTGGGCAACTTGGCGAGACCTCACCGCTACAATAAATCAAAAATTAGCCGGGCATGGTAGCGCGCGCCTGTAGTTCCAGCTACTTGGAAGGCTGAGGCAGAAGGATCGCTGCAGGTCAAGGCTACGGTGGCTGGGAGCGGCCATTGCACTCCAGTCTGGGTGACAGAGTGAGACTCCAACTCAAAAAAAAAAACAAAAACAAACTTAGGCTCTGACTAAAGACTGTGTGCCTCCCTCGCTGAACTCTCATGTAGGTGGTACATTCTAGACATGCTGATTTTTCAGAGGCCAATGAGTATTCTTTTTTTACCAATCTCCAGATACTGCAAGAGGCACACAGAGGCCTTGAGGTGTTGATGGTCATGGGAAAGTCTACTGATAAATATCACCTTTTCCTGTCACTGCTTGAAGCAACCCATTTAATAGGTCATTTCTTCCAGAGCTTTACAAATTATGCTCTTGATAGCATTTTCCCAGAACTGAGGCATTTTCTGCAACATGATCTCTCAGTGCTCAACCTGAGAAAGTCCTAGGCACCTGGACAATTGGTCTTCCAAGCCCCTGAAGAGCAACAAGCAAAGGTGAAGGGTCTTCAATCTCTAATACCAACCAGGGGTCCACCTACAAACACAACTTCTCTATTTTTTTTCTCTCTTTTACATACTAGACTTTGCCTATCCCTTCACTTTGAGGCAAAGTATTCTGTGACTGAAACAGGTTTGAAAGTCATGACCCAAGCCATGATTATCCCAAGGGCTCCCATCAGTCAAAGCCCAAAAGGTTCAGAGACGAAACATTTTCAGTGAGATGAGTCCAATGTGTAAGACAGAATCTCACCGTTGCAGAGGGAGAACTGAACAAAAGCTACCTGGATGGGGTCCAGGGATAGACAGGTGATGTGGGCAGGGCTGGGTTAGGTTCTTGACTGTGTCCATCATCACTGCCCTTCCAATCAGCAAGTGGGTCTAAGAGGAGAAGGTGGAACTCCAGGACAGATCCCCATTTTCAACCTCTTTTGAAACCTGAGAGTTTTATGGATGTTTCTAAAGTCCTGTCCAGAACCCACGTCCTACGATCCTAGACTTTGACAGCATTCCACTCAAAAAAACTTGGCTCTCCTTTCTATATCCTTCTTACAGTGAACACATGTGACTCTTTTCTGGCTGTGAGAACATATACAACTCATCTTTAGAGAAATGCAAAATTAACAGAGAGTATTAACTCTGCCTCCGACGCAGCCCTCAACCAAAATGAATGGGGAATTAGTAGATAAACAGTCTCACCTCTTTGCCTGTCAGTGGAAGAACTTTGAGGCATATTAAACAGTGTCCAGAGTTCCCTGGCAGATCTGAGTTTACCTACCCACAGCAGGCTTCTGCTCAGTAATGTACCCTATAGTCCTGGCTTCCCTTTCTTACATAATCCTCACATCCCAAATAGGCTGCTTACATTTAATTGTAACTCAAGGTCTGCTTTTAGGGACACCCAACCAACTGATTCTGTGACACATTTCACAGAAATAGCAATTTGAAACAAACATACACACACACACACACACACACACACACACACACACACACACACACACTAGCCCACAGCAATCCTATGGGAAACACCCAGTATTGAGCTTGGGGCTTGGTCAGGCCAACAATGGTTGAGAAGCCCTAAACAATGTATGAAGATATTCTGATGTGTTTGGATAAACCACATTTTGGTTGTCCCTTTATCCATTGATGATCATTTGAGTTGTTCCTTCTTTTTGACTATTTATAAAAAATTGTATACTTATTCTTACATATTTTAACTTTAGTCACCTTCAAAGTACTCTCTATTTGATGCAATGCACCCATTGAGACACTATTTCCACTGCTCAAAACAGTTTTGAACTGACCTATTTTGATGCCTTTAGTGCTCCTGCCATTTTTTTTCACCTTTTCCACATTGTCAAAACATTTCCCTTTGAAGACTTTCTTCATCCAGGGGAACACACAAACTAACAAAGCCTCACAGGGTGAGATCTAGTGAATAGGGAGGGTGGGGCATGGGAGGTCATGCTCCTTAGTCAAAACTGCTGAATACTCAGTACTTTGTCCATCATGAAATAGACAAACACATTGAAAGAATCTACACACACACACACACACACACACACACACACACACACACTCACTGAAGCCAAACACAGTCTCTTACAACAACACTAGCTGGTACATTGATGCTGATGGTTCATAGAACACCTACCTACCTAGCATGGGAAGCCTGCACTACAAGGCGCCTGCCCTCTAAAAGATAATTCTGGGTTTTTTGGGTCCCCTTCATACTAAATTTATAATTCACTTAAATATAATACAAGGGACTGTATTAAAAGAAATTAAATACGCAGTCATTTGTAATGCATAAAAGGATCCATGGGTGCTTTTAAAATCTATGATTAAATGAATATAAGCTACTCACTTATAAAAAGCCTGGTTCTCCACTCCACACTTCCAAAGATGTTTGCAGGCAGCTGGTGTTGAAGTATGGAATGCCAACATGGCTTTTTTCTAATAAACAATAACAAAACAAGAAAGAATATGTTAAGCATATTTTATGTTTTACCTTCAGATATTTACCCATTTGTGTTTTGCCTCCTACTACACAGATTTTAGGTAACTTCACACATTATTATGTTCTTGAAAGCACTGTTGAAATGGCATATCCCCTTCTTCCACCCTTTCCAGATATTAGTAATCTATCTAGGTACTATTTTTGATAAAAAGTTGGGTTACAATTCTTCTCAGTGTTCCAGGCATTATCTACTTCCCTATCAGACTTAGCTAAGTCTAAAATATTTACTTGCCGTCCTTGAAGAACTAGTACTTGAGCTGAAAACCAGGGTCAAAAAATCTGCCAACTTCTAGAACTGCTCTGAGGGTTAACATTTTGGCAATGGCCTTCTCTAAAATGCATCCCCTAATGAACCCACAACCTCTATCTGGTAACACCTTTATTTTATGATTTGCAGAACTTACGGATCTGTTTAAAACAGGCTAACAAGCACTTGTTGATATTAAGCTCTGTAAGTGTTCCTTATTTCTCTTGTATATCTTGGCAAAAAGAGGTAGGGGTTTATCTCATTCTATTTTCTACGCAGGGGTGTAAAGTCAGCATTGCTCACTGACTTTATTCTTAAATGTGCAAACCCAGCATTTCTTTGTTTACCTCTAAGATGTTTGCAGCATATAGCTTTCATCATTGTCATCACACACTTCAAGCCACAGGCTTTGGGAGCTATAATACCAAAGGTCTGTTTTATCCTTGAATCTTTCTCACGCACACACAACAACAGTAGTTAGAAAAGCAGTATCTGACCTCTTTCTGGGTGCCAATCACATAAAACGTCTTCCCTTCAAACTTCAACTTGCAGACATCTGGCCTAAGAAAAGAAAATCTCTGGGTGAGGAGAAAAAAAGTGGCAGCTACCCAAGGTACCTGACTTTCCCATAGGAACCCGGCTGACTCACAAATGCAAGCAGACTGCAATGAAGCAAGATATTATCTTATCATCGGTGAAGGTCTAATGAGCAGCAAAAAGCCCCAAGTGAATTATACAGCAATTTTCTTCCCAAGAGAGGATCTATAGACAGCTCAGAATTATTTATTCCATTTTTTTTTTTTTTACAGTTAGGCTGCATCTTTCTTCCAAGAAGCTCTACAGTGTTTGTGAACATTAACGACCAAAACCACATTGATTGGCCAGCCCACTTGGCAAGGTAGGAAATATGTGTGGTTATTTCAGATTCTGTTAATGAAATGATGTGGATTCACAGTGTCTGACTTTCTCATCCTTCCACATCCATCTCCAAGAAACACAACCACCACACTGCAAAATGTCCATTCCTGTTCTCTGTTGACAAATGAGTTGCTTTTTTAATATATTGAGATGTTCAAGATTGAGAGAACAACTTGAAGAATGACAAACCGTGGTCAAAAGAGCGACTTTAGGTATCATCTTAAGGAGCTGCTCAGTTAAAAGCTGCCGGAAATGTAGACCCCAGGTCACCTCCCTGATGAGATTTGAATAAAGAGAGGAGAGAATTCTATTTTTATTTCTTTGATCTCATTCCTAGGATAGTGATGCATGCTCATGCTCTTCCCAAGGGAATAAGAACAGAGAGGTCACATTAATCTGTTTTAAATTAAGTAGAGGATTTATGAGCATGACAAAGCTCACTGGATAAAAAAAAAGAAAATTAATGTGAGAGGAAAATTTGTTTTTGTAACATGCACATGACTGTTCCAAATACACGTGCCTAAGCAGAAGCTAGGAAGGATGGATCTGTATCAGCACCACACTGGGAACACCAACGAGAAGTAAACAAGATGTAGACGCCAGAAACAAATGGCCCAGAGATTATCCCTCTCCACTCTTCAATGTACCCAAGATGAAAATGAGACCCAATGAGGAGAGAGATCTGCAATGATTCTGCACTGGGACACATCAGGTTCTAACCTAACTACTCCTCAGAACCCTGAGGATCTAATATCCTTCAGGACTTCCAGGCCTTTTGCAGTCCTAGGGTAAGATAGGGGAAGTCTCCAAATTACTCATGCTCCCCAAAGTCAGTGGGAATTCCTAGGAAGGATATTGCAGAATGGACTAAAGGTGGTTAACAATGGCGTTTCTTTGCAAGGTACAGAAAATACAGAAAAATAAATTGGGTAACATCAGCATGCTATATGTATATTGCCCTTTATAGCTCACAAACCACACCAGATTTACAGATTTCACACACATTCCTTCATTTGCTCCTCCCCATGTTCTTCCTTCCCTCCCTCTGATCCTCACTTTATGGATGTGTCCAATGAAACTCAGAGAAGTTAAGTGACATATCAAAGACAAACAAGAGTTTTAAGAAGGCTAATTGTGGAAGAAGTGGGCCCAGAGAGGAGGTGAAAGTATGAATTGAGTAAGAGACAATGATAGAGGGGGCAAGGACACTAGTTAGAAAACCTGGGGGTCTTAGGGAGGGAGGACTGATTATAACCAAGAGCAGAAGATGTAGGAAGTGGAGTAGACATTGCTGACTGAGCCTAACCTAGCAGGGAAGGTTAGAAAGGAAGGTAAGTGCTGCAAGGAGAGTGCTAAGAGATGGAAGGATTTGATAGAGAAGTGCTGGAAGAAGTCCTGACTCTAATAGAACCAATAGGCTAAGCTTCGGCTAAGTGCAAGAACTCATCCAACCCAGGCCTGAGGGTGCCATCTGACCCGTCAGGAAGAACCACAGAGGGAGAGGGGGGAAAAAAGAACCATAAACCTAAGGGCAAGTCCACAACACGGTAAGACCCAGGGATGACAAGCCTGTCAGAGGCCATCAGAGAGGGAACTGAGTCAAGCTGCAGGTATGAACAAGACTAAGCCTTTATAATATTCCAAAGCTCATGCAACATTCAGCCTTCCTCACTCTTTATCAAAACCATTTTGTCACTTGATTGGATATGGCAAGCACAACTGGTCACCTACCCTGCTCCATCCTACCGCTTCCCTGCTGACACAGCCTTGACTTTACTCCTCCTTGAGGTGTTGTCCATGCAGATTGTCCCCTTTCCAGCCCCCAGGGATAGATCTTGATTCAAGCACCCCAGGTATGGAGTTGCCATTCTTTTCAGCAAGGACTGGTTTAAGTAGAAACATGTGACCCAATTCTGTCCAATTAAATATACAGGAAGTCTACAGGACTTTTTAAAAAGTTCCCCTTGTTTAAAAAGGAGACAGATGGAAGGGACTGATCTCCTCCAGGCTCTGGGCACTGATGTGGGGAGATGTGAAGGCCAGTCATGGACATAGCCATCTCTGGAACATGATCCTGGGGACCAAAGCCACCACCCTGGAATGGCAGAGAAGAAAATGGATACCTAAATCTGTCACATGTTGTCAGTCAATTAAGTTGACAGACTGTGGAACCACTCCACATTTGCTTTGTGAGCTGATCAGTCCTCTTATTCATGAGCCATTGTGAGTAGACATTCCTGTTATTTGTTGCCAAAATCATCTTCACTGATACACTGAATAACAAAGGACGAATTAGCACCAAAGAGTCAACAGAAGAGGAGAGTGCAGAGAAGTGAGCAGAGGGGCGGGGAATGGGTCCTGAGTTGCTCACAGGATCTAAAGATTTTACCCTGCCCTGACCCACCCACGTCTCCATTCTGGCCAGAATCAGAGAAGCTACAGGTGAGGAAACACTGGACACCTTCTCTTTGAAGGCAGAACTCCTGAGATTAGGCAGAACTCCTAAATTGACCCCTCAGTTTGGCAAACCCAATTCCCCACTAAGGGCAACCTAGATTGGATAAATCCTTTCATGATATAGCTCCAAGCCAGGTAAATGAATACAAGGTATTCTACCTAACTCCCCACCCACCCCCCAAATAAAAAAAGTCAAAGAGGGAAGAGGAGAGATAAGATCCAGAAAAAGAGTAAGCCAGTCTTCCAAAGAGGTACTCACCATTTTATCAGATGGATTCTCTTATTTCCCTGGAATACCACAAAGCCGGAAGCAGTGAATCCTAAAAATGTTGTTGTACCGGTTGAATCCTGAAAAAAAAAAAATAGAAAAAAAAAACCTGTTTGGACTGAGGAAAATAAAATAAATGATAAACAATATACTTATTCATCCTCGCCCTAGGTTAATCTCAGATTAATTTCAATGATTATAGCAATGAACCAGGCTTCTGAAGTGAAAACTCTAAGAGCAGCCCTTCCAAAATCTGGACATGGTCCAGGAATATGTAGCTTTTCCCTTTGAGGAAAGGACTTTCTGCCCCTCCAGGAACCTCCTGGGAAAAATACAGATTAGTCACAAATTATTATGTCTACTTCCAAGTGTCTTCTGGGGCTCCTTGTGTTCTAGATTTGCTTTGTAATGTGAGAAAACTGTTCTTGGTTGCCATTAGCACTCTAATGCAATGAAACTAAAGCCCTGGGCATCTAATCTAACTTAATTCAATCCCTCATAGATTTCTGGCAATTTCAGTTGAAAAAAAAACAACAAATGAAAAACGACCATGCTTCCAGCCTAGACCAGGGAAACTAAGCATCTCATAGACAAGCAAAGGCAAAGGAATAACAACAACAAAAAGATCAAGACAGTCTCCAAGTCTACAAGTTATAAGTAAAATAAATACACTCAAATTTCTGTCTAAAAAGCCAATTCACTAAATGGAATAGACTGATTAATATCATTACTAGGAAGAGGCAGCTGGCAAATATTCTGAAATAATTGTGTAGGCAGAACAAGAGGATGCAAATGCCAATATAGACAAGCATCACTGGCTCTCTGCCTTGGCTGCAAGTTAGAATCATCTGGGAAGCTGGCCTCCACCCCCCACAGGCCCTGATGTAATCGGTGTGGAGTGTGTTCTGGCAGCAGGAGCTTTATGAAGCTTTCCGGGTGCTTCTAAGGAGCAGCCTGAACTGAGAGCTTCAGAACTGGTGCTTAACCAAACGCTATCAGCCAGGCCAATCTGGGTAAAACAAGGATCCACTAAAACTCAAGAACCTCTCTTTAAGAGCCTGACTGATATAAAAGCTCAGTTTAGGAAAGGGGCTTGTGTCTGGTTGACCTATAGTTAGTTTTAATATGAGGAAAGGCGAAAAATGCATCCACCAAACATTTCTGGAAAGTGTGCCCACAGGCATCACCTTGGGAGACTGATAAAAAAGCAAGATTCCCTGGTTGTAGCCCAGGAATTTCGAGTCAGTAGCTCTGGGGTGAGGCCAAGGTAATTCTGATATAGGTCTGTGATTCACTCTTAAGACAAATGCTGTCAAGCAATATGAGTAAAGGAAAAAAATAAAAGCAATTGCTCCTAATGCCAAAATGTCATTTGAAATCTTTCTTTTTTTCTTCCACTTCCCCATTTTTAAAGACTGCATTTTGGCTGGCAAGGGCCTTGGAAGCCCATCTGTCAGGATTCTGGAACTCCTCAAGGGTAAACCATCCACTTAGTGAGTGAGTCCATGGTTGTTAGTCTAGGAAAATGTGGCTACAACATAGCAATTAGTGCGCAACTGGAGATCTCCAGTGGAGAAAATCAACTGCTAACATATGTGGCAACAGCCCGCTGTTGTTTCTTTCAATTAGGAGCTGTGGGTCAGGCTAAGGAAATGGCCCAAGAGGGCTCTCCCAGGCCTGCACGCCAATTAATTCCCTTTTGGGCAAAACAGCAATCATATGGTGGCCTGCTGTGAGGGGCAGTTACCTTGCAGGGGTGAGGATCCACCCCATAGGTTTCCAAAGTGTGAGCTTTCAGGAGTAGGTTAAATTCAGCAACCGGCGGGCTTTGTCCTCTAAAATCACACAAGAAAAGTTGAGGAAGTTAAATGGAAAAGAACAGAAACATGGAGTCTCTTCATTCAATAAGGTATGATATTCTAAGCTAAATAAAGAGAAAAACATAAATGGTAATCAGTTGGACTGATCATTATCTCTCAACACAAGGAGTCCTTTGCTTAAGGAATCCGAGCTCATGTTCTCTAGCTAATTGTTCCATCACACATACTCCAAGTACTCCAGTGACCCGTACAGTTAATCAAGGTTATCAAGTTACCAATAAGGAGGCCCTTGCAAATTCAATCTTAATACAAAATAAACCTCAGCATCTGTTCTTTCCTATTCATTTTAAAAGATTATCCAGAGTAATTGGCATGCCTTCTTGCTCAGGGTTGAAAATGTGTAATCCTGTTACCCAGTCAACAAGCCCAAACAGAGCCATCTGGGCAAAGAGAATTGTCAACCAACCCATGGAGAGCCCTGGATTTTGAAAGGAAATCTCATCCAATAGTCATAGCACTGTCCTTCAGGGTGGTAAACACGGTTTTGGCCTCGGTGAAAAAAGGGCTACCTACAAATATAGATGACTGTGGAGTTTTTTCAGGGCTGACTTCTAAACTTGGATTGTGCAATATTTCAAAAACCTCACTTTGACCCACAATGATATTACATGTATATTTGAGGATCTGAACCATTCCTTCAAGGATAATTATAGCACTCTAATGCCCAAGAAGAGTTTGCTACAGAAAACAATGGGAATCCATTTTTATTTTTAAGATGTAAAATTATACTGCAATATGAAACCTCTCTCCACCCAAGCTTCTCCTCAGAGATGGACTTCTCCTACACCTCATCGAGGCAGTGTAGTGTCATCATACCTCTACATCAAAACAGCATCCATCTACTTTCTCCCTAAAACCTTTCAAGATCTTCTCTTTACGTTTAATATACTAAAGTTAGAACATGTCTAAAGTTACTCTGATATGTCTAAGAAGCATCTTTATTCATCATGATCAGCACAGTGTAGACTCTTTTCATCCAACAACACATATCTTTCTTTATCATTTCTTTTTTTTTAAGTTTTTATTTTAAAGATGGGGGATACAATTTCTTTATCATTTCTTAATTCTGTTCTTCTCTTCCCTACCTCCCTCCTTCCTTACCCCCAATCACACTCGCTCTCTTCTCTCCTTTGAGAGGCTCTAGTAAATGGATTTTGAAACCCCTGAATGTATCCTCCATGACTTTTTTTTTTCTTCTTCTTGAGTTGGCGTCTCCGTCGCCCAGGCTGGAGTGCAGTGGCACACTCCCGGCCATCTCAGCGTCGACCTACTGGGCTCCGGCAATCCTTCCACCTCAGCCTTCCAAGTAGCCAGAATTACAGGCGTGTGTTACCACGCCCGGCTAATGTTTGATTTATTGTAGAGATGAGGTCTAGCCAAGTTGCCCCAGTGAAACCCGTAGGCTCAGACAATCCACTTGCCTTGGCCTCCCAAAGTGCTGGGATTATAGGCTGAGCCACCGGGCCCAGCCACTTTTTTTAAAAATTGATTTTATTATAGAGATGTAGGCTACAATTGAGTATTAGTTACATAAGTAGGCTGCATGCAGATGAAGTATGGGCACTTAACTGGCCCTCATTTCCCCTGGTAGTAGACCAAGTACCCTTTGTATTGTCTCATGTCCGCACCTTCCTCCCTCTCTCCCTCCCTTAGCAGTGCCCAGCAACTGCTGATCCCTCCCTTGGGCTAATGTGACTAGTGTTCAAATCCCACTTATAAGTGAGAACATACAGTATTCAGTTCTTTGTTTCTGTGACAGTTCACTTAGTATCATGGTCTCCAACTCCATCCAATTTGCTGTGAAGTCTATGATTTTGTTCTTTTTTATGACTGTGTAATACTCCATCATGTATTTGTACCACATTTTCTTTATCCACTCCACTTTCAATGGGCAGTAGGGTTGGTTCCATGTTTTTGCTGTTGTGAATAGTGCAGCAATAAACATGCACGTACAGGTGTCTTTTTTGTAGAACAATTTATGTTCCTCTGGTAACCCAGGAGAGGAATCACTGGATCATATGGAAGGTCAATCTTTAGTTCTTTTAGGAATCACCACACTGCTTTCCAAGGAGGTTAAACTAGTTTGCAGTCCCACCAACAGTATAGAAGCGTTCCCTCTTCTCTGTGCCCATGCCAGCATCGGTTGTTTTTTGACTTATTAATGATAGACATCCTTACCGGAGTTAGGTAGCATCTCATTGTAGTTCTGATTTGTATTTCTCTTATTAGTGAGACTGAGCAGTTTTTCATGTGTCTATTGGCTGCCTGCATGTCATCTTTTTGAGAAGTGTCTGTTCATGTCCTTGGCCACTTTTTAATGGGGTTGTTTGTTTTTTTCCTTTCGATTCATTTGAGTTCCTTGTAGATCCTGGGTGTTAGGCCTTTGTCGGATGCATAATTTGCAAATATTTTTTCCCATTCTGTGGGTTGTCTACTCTCTTGATGGTTTTCTTTGTCCTCCATGACTTTTTGCCTTTATTTCATTGTTTTTAATCTCTTTTAGTATTACTTTCTGAATTATTTCTTCAATCAAAACTCCAACTTGTTAACTTATTATTTGGCTATGTACATTCTGCTTTTCATCTCATTTATAAATTTTTAAGATATCAATTAACTATTTCATTTCAAATGTAGTATCTATTTGAATCTTGAAACACCAGTGTGTTCTCAATTCATGAACATAATTCCTTATCCCTCTGAGGGAGACCACTTCATTTTTATTAAGGTCTAATCCTATTGGCTCCATTATTGCCACTTTCTTGGTGAAAGTCTTTTTTGTGTGCTAGGCTGAGTCTCTCATTCATGGAAATGATGTTTTGCTGATTCTTGGTTAGTCATTCATCTTTATATTTGATGTATCTTTTTAACTCAATTGACTCCAGAGGTTGTAGGGAAGCATGGGATATGCCATGTGTGAACAGTGTGTATCGGTAACTTGCTTTTGGGCTGAAGGTTCTAGTTCCTTCTGGGTGTTACCCACACCCAGGATATCTCCAGTTTAAGCCTGCTATTGTCCATGACTCAGCACAAGTGAATCAGAGGAAGGGGTGAGAGTTGTCCAGATGCAATTGCCCGCTCTCACCATGATGGCCACTGTATGTATCTGTTGCCTGAAGCACCCAGAACTACTTCCCCTTTGTTTGTGTTTGGCCTGGATTCCCCATTTCCTATCTTTCTATCTCTATAATCCCATGTCTTAGGATTTCTGATCCAATGGTGGTATGCTTCCTCATATACCCTTTTTAATGATTTTTCTATGATCCATCAGAGTTTGGGCAAGAAAGAGAAGGTAGCTACATATGCCACCTTTTTATTTTAATAGAAGAGATCATTTTAAAGTCATCCTTTACAGAATACTCCTGAGGAATTAACTCAAATTCATGCTTTAGAAAAATTAAGTCTAAAGCTTTTCAGGATTTTCTCTTCAGTTTTAGTGCTCTGGTATGTCACTGTGATATATATAGGGAGCATCTTCATTTATTCATCTTGATTAGCATTGTGTGGGCCCTTTTAATTACTAGTGTTGGTTTTCTTTTCAAGATACAGTGATTGTGATTAGTTCTTCTTTTGATAAAATGACAATAAACCCAAGAAAGTCACCAACTATATTGGCAGAGATGGAAAAATGATCCTTTTGAAAGTTTTTTCACTGCATACAGGTATTTCTCCACAGCTTTTTCATAAGTTCCTGAAGTAATATCTTGCCTTTCACCAAAAAATGAGCCATACAGATCAGTCTTGAATTCACATATAATAAGGCACTCTCTTTGTCTGTCAAGCACACACATTCACTTGGACATTCATGGCTTTCAAAAATGAGCAAAATAAAACTAAAGTGCTAAAAGCCAGAGATATGATTACCTTTGAGGAAAAGGGAAAAAGGAAAAATCGGGAAGGGCCTAACAGGGGCTTTTGAGGTGTTGCCAATTTTCTATTTGACCTGGGTGGTGATTACATACAGTCTTGTCTTGTAATAATTAATTGAGCTTTACATTTGCACCCTTCTCTGACTCTGTGTTATGCTTCAACTTTTATAAGTTTGATAAAAAAATTAAAAGGGGTGTGAACCACCGGGAACCCTCATCTACTGCTGGTGTGAACATAAGCTAAAGCAACCACTTCAGCAAACTGCCATTCCCTAGAAAAGCTAAAGGTATGCAAAGTTGTGTGTATGGCCCCACAATTCCTCACTTAGGTTTGTACCTAGGCTAGGGACTCCTGCACATGTGCCTCAGGAGAATTATTCAAGAAACCATAGCAACTTTGCTTGTAATAACAAAAACCTGGATAAAACCCAAATGTCCTCCAACAGGAGAACGGACACATAAAAAAATGTGGCTTGTTCCTACGATAGAAAATTAATTATGCAGAAGTGAAAAGGAAGACCTATGGCTGTTTGCATCAATGTGGAAGAACCTCAGAATGATAATGTTCATAGAGAAAAAATGAGACGCAAGAATGTATGAGTTCATTCATATAAAAGTAAAAATAGGCAAAAATAAAGCCATACATTATCTACTGATAATATGTATGAAGAACAAGAGAGGATTTTAAAAAAACAGAATTTATTTATAAAAAATTGTGTACTTATTCTTACATGTTTAAACTTCATTCACCCTCAAAGTACTCTCTGTTTGATGCAATACATCTACTGAGACGCTTTTTCCACTGCTTAAAACAATTTTTGAACTCATCAGTTTTGATGCCTTTTAGTATTTCTGCCATTTTTTGTTTCCCCTCTTTCACATCAGCAAGACATTTGCCTTAGAGGACTTTTCTCATCCAGGGAAACAAAAAGAAAGTCACTCAGCGTGAGATCAAGTGAACAGGGAGGGTGGGGCATGGGAGTCATGCCAGTTTCAGGCAAAAGCTGCTGAACATTCAGCGTGGTGTAGGTAGGTGCACTCATAAGTCACCCATCATGAAATGGGCAAATGCGTTGAAAGAATCTCCATAAAAAATTTCACTGAAGTTGAATGCAGCCTCTCACAACAACGCTAGCTGGTACACTGATGCTGATAGGTTCCTAGAACATTCATCTAGCAGGGGAAGACTGTACTACAAGGGACTTGCCCTTCAAAAAAATAATTCTGGTTTTTCGCGTCCCCGTTGTACATTTGCAAAAGCAAAACAAGAGAATGACTAACCCAAAACTCAGAAGAGTGAGGGAGGGAGGGAAGGCGTCCGGGGGGGACACATGGGAGTCCAGAGCAACTGACAATGTTCTGATTCACAAGCAAAGTTAGGGAATCATGGGTATTTTTCAATTATTATTTAAATGACACATATATTGTATATACTCTGTTATGTAATCTTCTATGTACTATATATTTTGTAATGATTAAAAGAGATACAACTCCTGCCTTTTTAATTACAGAATCATTGGATGAAATATGATGCAATCTAAAAGGACCCCTGCACTTAACAGTATTGGGCAGGAATATAGTAGATACATCTTTCACCAAACCCTACTATTCCAAGCAGCATACCATTTTTTATGTTGCCAAGTAATATTCATATTGTTTCACTTAATATTCATAAAAGAGGAATTCTTATCTTCATGTTATGGTGAGGACTCTGACACTCAAAGAGGAAAACGACTTGCTCAAGGCTACATGGCTAATAAGTACAAACACAAGACACAAATGTAAGTTGACCTCATTCAAAAGTGCTTTTCAGGGTTGGAACCAACTTCATTACCAATATTTTATGGTCAAGAGCCAGCTGCTCTTTTGGATGCTATGGCACAGCATTTCAAAATGACATGGTTTATGTCATTTCTTATTTTAAACCAAAAAAGGAATATGGAGGGAATTGAAGGTAAAATAAAGTAAAATAAACCAGAAACAGAAAGTTAAATGCTGCATATTGTCACTTACAAGTGGGAGCTGAATAATGTTACACATGGGCATAAAGAATGGAATCATAGAGATTGAAACACAGAAGGGAGGGAGGGTGAGAGAGGGGTGAGGGATTAGAAATAAAGAATACAGCCGGGCTTGGTGGCTCAGTCTGTAATCCCGTGCCTTTGGGAGGCTGAGGTGAGTGGATTGCCTGAGCCCATGGGTTTGAGACCCGCCTGGGAAACTTGGCGAGACCTCATTTCTACAATAAATCAAAAATTAGCCGGGCATGGTAGCACGTGCCTGTAGTTCCAGCTACTTGGAAGGCTGAGGAGGAAGGATCGCCGAAGCCCAGCAGGTCGAGGCTGCGGTGGCCGGGAGCGGCCACTGCACTCCAGTCTGGGCGACAGAGTGAGACTTCAACTAAAAAAAAATAAAAAAGAATACAATGTATCCTATTCAGGTGATGGTTACTCCAAAAGCTCAGACTTCACCACTACGCAATATACCCACATAATGAAACAGCACTTATGCCTGCTAAGTCTATAAAATTAAAATAAAATATTTTTTTAAATGCTAAGCACCGCATCTTACAAGTCAATTCACCCCAGGTAACTGATATTCAGACCTGATGAGAGAGCAAGGATGTCTTTTTTTTTTTTTGAGTCAGAGTCTCACTGTCACCCAGGCTGAAGTGCAGTAGCATGATCACGGCCACCACAGCCTCGACCTGCTGGGCTCAGGTGGTCCTTCCACCTCAGACTTTCAAGAATTTGGAACTACAGATGTGTGCCACCAGGCCCAGCTAACTTTCTTATTTATTGTAGAGATGAGGTTTCCCCATATTGCCCAGGCTGGTCTCAAACCCTGGGCTCAGACAATCCTCTCATCTCCACCTCCTTTCTGCTGGGATTATAGGCATGAGCCTCCATGCCCAGCCTTTTTTTTTTGTTTTTTTGTTTTTTTGTGATATGAAACAATATTTCTTTATTAGCTTACATTATATAGGTCAGAAGTCCCAACTGAATTTCAAAGGCAAGACTGCATCCCTTGTGGAGACTCTGGGAAGAATCCATTTTGTCACCTTTTCCAGTTTATAGAGGCTGTTTGCATTCCTTGGCTTGCAGACCCACTCCTGTCTTCAAAGCCTCAAGGGTATGTTGAGTCCTCCTGTTACATCACTCCAACCTTGATTCTGTCATTATCACCTTCTCTGAGTCTCCTGCTTTGATTTTTCACTTACGAGGACCCAAGTGATTACACTGGATAGTCTAGGATCTTCTCCTCATCTCAGGATCCTTAATGTAATCACACCCACAAAGTCCCCTTTGCCATGGAAGGTTATCAATTCACAGCTCCTGGGGATTGGGACTCAGATTCTTGCTAGCCATTATTCTGCCTGATGTCTCCACTTTTAATCTAAAACTGGAGCCTGCAGGTCAAATCTGGACCATCACCTGATTTTGCTAAGAACAGGTTTTACATTTTTACATGGTTGAAAGCAATCAAAAGTAGAACAATATTTCATAGCCCATGGAAATGATATGATGTTCAAATTTCAGTGTCCATAAAGTTTTATTGGGATGCCGCCATGCCTATTTGTCTGTGTGTTGTCTATGGATGCTGTCGTGCTACAATAACAAACTCAAGTAGTAGCAACTGACACTGTATGTTCTGCAAAGCTTAAGATATTTACTAGCTGGCCCAGCACACAAAAAAAGGTTTGCTGAACCCTGATGTGGGACCAGAACATAGGAATAGGAAACCACAGAAACCATTCTATTTGATTCTGTAAAAAGAAGGTAAAAATCATGTCTACCTCCAAGATTTGGTGTAAAGAGTCAGCAGGTAACAAGCAGGTAACAAATGTAAAGCAGTTAAACTAGTGTCTGCCACACAGTGTGTTCTGTTCTCACCTTCAGAATAGCATCTGTTCCCCTGCTAGCCCTCCACATGCCTGAAGTCAGAAATACTATGCAGAGGGGAAGTGTCAGGCAGGATGTCAAGGTATTTGCAACAAAGCAAAGGCCAGTCTTTAAGATAAAATCCCTCAAGTCGGCATCATTTGCTTTGGGCATAACCTCCGATCTCCACTGGCTGAGCATTTAAGAGACATCATTGAAAAAGTCACACACAGGGAAAAGCTAACTGCGAACACCCAGAGAAGGCAAAAAGATCAAAGCCAAAGGAGAAATGGCAGAGACCTTGATAGCACTGGAAACTTCTAAGGCTCTAGACACACCAAGGAAGAAACCCTTTAATGATCTGTTTTTTGAGAAGACACTAAGATCAATTAAATAGAAATGTGGTTTTATTTTTTTTTTCCCTTGAATCTTCCACCGGGCGCTTGTTTCTGGCAAAAACTCTGGTAATGGGAAATAATAATTTTCTATCCTTTAAATCTTGCACCAGGGAGAGACGGGGCAAGATGGCGACGGCATAGGTGAACTGGTGAGATTCTCTGAACGTGAGTTCCCAAAAAGGCTATCACTTCGCTACCCCCATCCCCCAGCCCACCACCAACCGTGCTGGGGTCAGTCCCACGCAAGGCCAGATATTGCGCCCCTCCCCCCACTGCTGCCGTGCTACTCGTGTGTGGAAGTCTCCGGTCCCAGCCCCCTCCAGATCCCTCCCCAGCTGCATTGTTTCCAGCCCGGGCACCCGGCATCAAGCCGCCGGTCACACAGGGAGGCTCTGGGCACCCGCCCCTCAGAGATGCTGGTTCCATTTCTGGCTGAAGTCCTCTGTAGGGTCCCAGCGCCACTCTCGCTGTCTAGAGCCTGCCCTTTGGAACTTTGGAGCTCTGGAACTCGGGGTCCACCCTGGCTGAGGCACTCAGCGTGAGACCCCAAATCAGAGGACCCAGACAAGCGGAGAAAAACAGACCTGCTTAATCTGCCTTGCCATTCTCCAGGCAGAGACTTCCATTGCCCTGCCCACCTATCAACAAACTTT
>NW_007248735.1:0-700 GCF_000164805.1 Carlito syrichta
AAAAAATTAGCCGGGCGTGGTAGCGCACGCCTGTAATTCCAGCTACTTGGAAGGCTGAGGCGGAAGGATCTCCGGAGATCAGCAGGTCAAGGCTGCAGTGGCCGGGAGAGGCCACTGCATTCCACCCTGAGCGACAGAGTGAGACTCCAACTCAATAAACAAACAAACAAACAAATAAATAAATAAAATAAACGAACAAACAAAAATTTTCATGGATTGCTCTGATAAAAATCCATCAGCTCTTTTTCTTTTTTTTTGAGTTGGAGTCACACTCTGTCACCCAGTCTGGAGTTCAGTGGCACGTTCACGACCACTGCAGCCTCAACTCACTGAGCTCAGATGATCCTCCTGCCTCAGCCTTCCAAGCAGCTGGAATTACAGACATGTGCCACCATCTGTCTAATTTTTTTTTTTTTATTGTGGAGATGAAGTCTCACCAAGTTGCTCAGGCTGGTCTTGAACCTGTGGCCTCAGGCAGTCCTCTCACCTCAGTCTCCCAAAGTGCTGGGATTATAGGCGTGAGTTACTGCGCCCGGCTAATTTTTTATTTATTGTAGAGATGAGGTCTCATCAAGTTGCCTGGGCTTGTCTTGAACCCGAGGGCTCAGGCAATCCTCTCATCTAGGCCTCCCAAAGTGCTGGGATTACAGGCTTGTGCCACCATGTCTGGCCAGTTCTTATCTTTTTTTTTTTTTTTTTG
>NW_007248735.1:1408-1967 GCF_000164805.1 Carlito syrichta
CTGCACTCCAGTCTGAGTGACAGAGTGAGACTCCAACTCAAAAATAAATAAATAAATCAAAAAATTTAGGCCAGGCGTAGTGGCTCATGTCTGCAATCTGCACTGGGGCAAGAAGGGACTGTCATTTTCAGAAGGTCTCTAAGAGGTAGTGATGACACAGATATGTCATTGAAAGGGTCACCTTGCTCTAGAGCTCAGCGTTTGATCACTGTCAAGGAATAAATGGACACAACATTCTGTACTACATTTTGACAGTTGGAGCCTGCTAGATAGGAGCAGCTGAGGAAAACAGGGAGAACGACCCATATCCGAGACTTCTTTACTACTTTCCATTTATCCATATTGCGTGTGTGTGTGTGTGTGTGTGTGTGTGTGTGTGTGTGTGTGTATGTGTAGAAATCTCACTCTGTTGCCCAGGGTGGAGTGCGGTAGCACACTCACGGCCACTGCTGGAACCACAGGAAAGTGTCACCCTGCCCGGCTAATTTTTTTTTTTGATTTGGAGTCTCACTCTGTCGCCCAGACTGGAGTGCAGTGGCCACTCCCGGTCACCGCAGCC
>NW_007248735.1:1987-5651 GCF_000164805.1 Carlito syrichta
AAAAAAAAAAAAAAAAGAGAGAGAGAGAGACTGGGTGAGGTGGCTCAAGCCTGTGATCTCAGAACTTTGGGAGACTAAGGTGAGAGGATTACCTGAGCTCAGGTGTTAGAGACCAGCCTGGGCAACTTGGAAGACCATCTCTACAATAAATCAAAAAATTAGCCGGGCGTGGTAGCTCGCGCCTGTAGTTCCAGCTACGTGGAAGGCTGAGGCGGAAGGATCGCCGGAGCCCAGCAGGTTGAGGCTGCGGTGACTGGGAGCGGCCACTGCACTCCAGTCTGGGCGACAGAGTGAGACTCCAACTCAAAAAAAAAAAAAAAAAGAATACGGATAATTTGCCGGGCGCAGTGGCTCACGCCTGCAATCCCACAACTTTGGGAGGCTGAGGTAAGAGGATTGTCCGAGCCCAAGGGTTCGAGACCAGCCTGGACAACTTGGTGAGACCTCTTCTCTACAATAAATCAAAAAATTAGCCGGGCGGGGTGGCACTTTCCTGTGGTTCCAGCTACTTGGAAGGCTGAGGTGGAAGGATCCCCTGAGCCCAGCAAGTCGCGGCTGCGGTGGCCGTGAGCGTGCCACCCCACCCCAGCCTGAGGAACAGAGTGAGACTCCTACACACACACACACACACACACACACACACACACACACACACACACACACACACAATATGGATCATCGAAACGTAGTAAAGAAGTCTCGGACATGGCTCGTTCTCCGTTTTCCTCAGCTGCTCCTATCTAGCAGGCTCCAACTGTCAAAATGTGGTACTGAAGTCCTTTCATTCCTTGACAGTGATCAAACGCTGAGCTCTCGCGCAAGGTGACCCTCTCAACATGGCGACACATCTGTGTCATCACTACCACTAGAGACCCCCCGAGAACGGCAGCCCTCTCTCGCTCCAGTGCAGAGGGAACTCGAGCAGGACCTTCCCAACATGGCGGCTCGCGGTCCGTGCGTCACTTCCTGTGGAGTGCAGTTATAAGGCGCAGGATTTCCGCGTTCGCTCCTTTCCGGCGGTGAAGACCTACTCACGAGAACATGCCTGTGAGTCCTTTGGCCCAGGTTTCGGCGGAGGTCTCGCTCTTCTGTCCGCACGGTCCCCTCACGCTGATTTCGGATCGTAGAGGGTCCTCATTTACCTCTGCACTTAGGACATTAACTCCAGGGACCGCAGCGGCCCACGGGCCACCCGCATAGACGGGAGCGGAGACGAAATAAGATGGCGGCCCAGCTGCGCAGACACCAGGGGCGGCGAGGGGCGAGCTCTCCCCGGTGTGTGACAGTGCGGGCTGTTTCCGATCATCCCATGCCCGCCGTTGGTTTCTAATCTGCGCATTTCTGTCCCTCTTAGCTCGCAAAGGACCTCCTTCATCCCTCTCCAGAGGAGGAGAAGAGGAAACACAAGAAGAAGCGCCTGGTGCAGAGCCCCAACTCCTACTTCATGGACGTGAAATGCCCAGGTGAGGAGATGGCTCGCTGTGGCGGGAAAGTACTGGGCCTCACGCGCTGAAAAGGGTTGTCATGTGAGTTGTGGCATGGCTTTAGGATCTTAGTCTGGAAAATGGAAGCAGTACTTTCCCGAATATTCTTAAATTCCAATTATGAGACCGGCACAGTTTTGCATTTTACAAGGAGTGACTCCGTTCACGGTGATTTCCGTGCACAAACCCTTGTCTCTTCATATTAGCATGCCACAGTCGGGTGACAAGTCGGCTTAAGCGAAGGAAGGTTGTGGGTAATATGCGAACAAATTGTTAGCGCTTTGTTTCCCGATCTTTCTTTCAGGATGCTATAAAATCACCACGGTCTTCAGCCATGCACAAACAGTAGTTTTGTGTGTTGGCTGCTCCACTGTCCTCTGTCAGCCTACAGGAGGAAAAGCAAGGCTCACAGAAGGTAAAGGTTTACCAGTGTTGTGATTTGGGGCTGTGAATTTTTTTCCACAAATGCAAGGAGTCTTAAGTGAGAAGAATCGTGCATACTGTAAATTTCCAGTCTGTTTTGTAAAGACGGTTGGTCTTGGTCTTTTTTTTTTTTTTTTTTTTTTGTAGTAGGTATTAACAAACCATGTATTAATCTGGGATGAGTGGATAATTAAAGGGTTTCATATGGGCTCAAGCTGATGCGAAGTGACCAAAGTGATGTAAACGACTAGGTAGCTATAAGGAGGTGGGAAAAATAAAGATGCAGCTTTCTGGAAGTGTATCACCAGGCATCTGCTTGCTTTGTGTGGGTGGGCAGGATTTGTAGGCTTTTATGTCAGCTAATCTCTGAACCTTTTTCTTTCAGGATGCTCCTTCAGGAGGAAGCAGCACTAAAAGCACCCCAACCAAGATGAATGGGAAACCATCCCAATAAACACATTTTGGATATATCCTGTTTATTGTCTTGTTTAACTGCTAGGAAGCTCCGGCCTCAAGTATTCAGGGGCAGCCAGAAGAGTGGAATACTAGAGTCTTGGGTCAAGTAAGTGGTAAAGTACTTTAAAGTCCATTTGGGACATTTTTAACCATCTAGGCTTCTGGGGTAAATTTTCAGAGCTTGGTTTCTTAAAAAACTGGGATACTGTATAAATGGGATTTTACTTTCCCTTTCAAGTTTTTTTAGAATTAGAAATGACAGCTAACCTTTACAACACAATCCAACACAACTTTTTAATAAACAGCTGAAGTTCCTTTATTTACAGTTCTCTGAAACCTTGTTTGGAGCTTTAGTGTAGAGGTTGCCACCAGGCTTCTTGTCTAGGGCTAGAAATCTCCATTCCCCTGTTGATAAAATGGACTTGTCCAAGTGTAGCTCAGTGTCTTATGCTCCATAACCAGTGCTGTAGCTGACTCTGGGCCACTGGTGGTCGTGGGGTCATGAAGGGAGAGGGAGAACATGTGGAAGGATAAGAACCTAGAAATAAAGAGGATGGGAGGTGATGGGTTGAGTGAATCATAAACATGTATATCTGAGCTTTACAAAGATAGGAACGGTAGTTCTTTACCTGGTGGTGGTGTTCTTGGAGTTGGTACATACACAACTGGAACAGTCTGTATCTTGTTTAGGAAGGCGTTGTATGCTGGAAAAAGGACAAGGGAGATGTCACAAAAAGGCTTATGTGAGGAATGCCTTGAGAGGGCAAAGTTAATTCTAAAATGAGGTTTTATGGCCGGGCTCGGTGGCTCAGCCTGTAATCCCAACACTGGGAGGCTGAGGTGAGTGGATTGCCTGAGCCCACGGGTTCGAGACCCGCCTGGGCAGCGAGACCTCGTCTCTACAATAAATCAAAAAATCAGCCGGGCATGGTAGCGCATGCCTGTAATTCCGGCTACTTGGAAGGCTGAGGTGGAAGGATTGCTGGAGCCCAGCAGGTCAAGGCTGCGGTGGCCGGGAGCGGCCACTGCACTCCAGTCTGGGCAATGACAAGAGTGAGACTCCAACACACACACAAAAATAAAATAAAATTAGGTTTAATTTATCCCAGTTTAACCCATTTTAGAAGTATTTCAACTTCTGGCTAAAAGATGGGGGAAATGGGGATGTAGGCAGTAGTAAAGTCTTAATCTTGAACCTTCCCAGCTGTGAATTTCAGCAAAAGTAGCTGTTACCTCAGGGGTTAGCAGTGGTTTCCACTTCTGAGTGGTGTTTGTGGCCATCCAGTTTATTGTTTCTTTTT
>NW_007248735.1:5671-14965 GCF_000164805.1 Carlito syrichta
TTTTTGAGTTGAAATCTCACTCCATCGCCCAGACTGGAGTGCAGTGGCCGCTCCCGGCCACCGCATCCTCGACCTGCTGGGCTCTGGCGGTCCTTCCGCCTCAGCCTTCCAGGTAGCAGGAACTACAGGCGTGTGCTACCACGCCTGGCTAATTTTGGATTTATTGTAGAGATGAGGTCTCGCCAAGTTGCCTGGGAGGGTCTCGAACCCGTGGACTCAGGCAATCCACTCACCTCAGCCTCCCAAAGCGAGGGATTACAGGCTGAGCCACTGAGCCCGGCTAGTTTGTTTCTTAGTAGCAGTAAGTTGAGGAGGACCTTTCATTCACTAGGGTTAGGGAGGCTAACTCAATTTCAATTGCTTGTCACAAATTATATGATAAAACAGCTAATTTTCGTCCTTATTTAGTTTGTGAAATAAAATGAAGGGAGTTTCCATGTCAAAGTCCACGGTGCTGCATGTAACGACTCCTTACCTAGAAAGATGAAAGCTGTTGATGCCAACACTGCAAAGAGGGTAAAGAGGATCTGGTAAGAACCCATGAACCGCTTGAGGACGCCTGAACCTTCACATTGACCTATGCATTGGCCAGAAGAAAACAAGAAAAATAGTTATTAACACAACCAGGAGCAGATGCTGCATTTTAAAACATAGTCATAAGAGCATCTAGTGGAGGCATACAAAACCCAGTGCTCTTAGGAAATTATTTTGCTTCATAAGAGAGAGAAAGGGCTTTATGTGTGAGCTATACGTCTCTCACCCATCTCTTTTTGGCTTCTTATCCCTGAGTAATAAAGTCCTCCAATTCTTGAGTCTGTTATTCCTCTCGTATTGCAAAGGTTGCTGTAAATTCTCTGCTACTTTAAAATGCTGGGGCAGACAATCTTGCCACTGTCTGCCTATTGTCTTTCACAACGTATCTTTCCTTTAATAAATCTACCTTTCTTAATTAAAATAAAATGCTGGTTACCTTTCTTTGGTTCTTGAACCCCAGGTGACATGCTTCCCTTCATTTGTTTAGTCTGTGCAGATGTATATGATTTTAATCCCCCCACCTTTTTTTTTCTGAATCGGAGTCTCTCTGTCGCCCAGGCTGGAGTGCAGTGGAACACTCACAGCCACTGCAGCCTCGACCTGCTGGGCTACAGTGATCCTTCCGCCTCATCCTTCCAAATAGCTGGAACTACAAGCATGAGCCAGCATGCCTGGCTAATTTTTTTGATTTATTGTAGAGATGAGGTTTCAGCAAGTTGCTCAGGCTGGTCTTGAACCCCTGGGCTCAGGCAGTCCTCTCACTTTGGCCTCCCAAAGTGCTGGGATTACAGGCTGGAGCCACCGTGCCCAGCTGAGCATTTTGACTTGTATCTAACTTTGTCCTCAATAAAACTTTAGACTTGTATATTTTGTATTTTATCTTTTGAGTTGGAGTCTCACCCTGTTGCCGATGCTGGAGTACCCTGGCATGCTCATGGCCACCACAGCCTCAACTTCCTGGGTTCAGGCAATCCTGTGGCAGCCTTCCAAGTAGCTAGAACTACAGGTGTGTGCCACCATGCCCTGCTGACTTTTTGATTTAGTAGGGATGAGGTCTTGCCATGTTGCCCAGGCTGGTCTTGAACCCTTGGGTCCAGGCAGTCCTCTCACCTCCGCTTTCCAAAGTGCTGGGATTACAGGCATGAGCCACCACATCCAGCTTGTTTTACTTTAGACATGGGATCTCACGCTGGTCTCAAATTCCTGGATTCAAGTGAGCCACCACACCTGGTTTACTCTTACGTTTTTGACGCATACTTGGGATCTGCATTTGGTTATTTCAAAATTTTTGGTGTTTAGAAATAACTACACACACATAAAAAGCTTCCTGAATTCCAGGACTACAGGTCTTCGTGCCTAGCTGCAAACCTACATCTCTAATTCTGGACTCAAGTGGTCTTAGCTCTTTTTTTTTGAATTGGAGTCTCGCTAATTGCCTAGGCTGGAGGGTGGTGGCACCCTCATGGCCACTGCAGCCTCTACCTGCTGGGCTCAGGTGATCTTCTGCCTCAGCCTTCCAAGTAGCTGGAACTACAGGCATCCGCCACCATGCCTGGCTAATTTTTTACTTATTGTAGCGATGCGGTCTCGCCAAGTTACCCAGGCAAGTCTCAAACCCGCTGGCTCAGGCAGTCCATTCACCTCGGCCTCCATAATACCCCAGCTAGTTTGAGTAGGTCAAGTGAGGAAATGTTTCCCTTTAAATTTGAAGGTGGAGCCAGATGCTTTGGCTCACATGTAGTGCCAGCACTTTGGGAGGCAGAGGCAACAGGATTGTTGAGTCTAGGAGTTTGAGACCAGCCTGGGCAACTTGGCAAGACCTCGTCTCTACAATAAATCAAAAAATTAGGCTGGGCCTGGTGGCGAGCCTGTGGTTCCAGTTACTTGGAAGGCTGAAGTGAAGGATCTCAGCCCGGCAGGTCGAGGCTGCAGTGGCTATGAGTGTGCCACTGCACTCCAGCCTGGTCGAAAGTGAGACTCCAACTCAAAAAAAAAATTTTGAAGACAGTAGTCTCCCTTATCTGTAGGGAATACAATCCAAGACACCCAGTAGATAACCTGAAACTGCAGATTGTTGAATTCCTATATACACTCTTTTGTCCTTATGCTGAGAACTTTCGCCTTTCCACTGAAAGGAAGCACTTCCCAGTTTCTCAGGCATGTCCAAATTGCCAGCATCACTGCTTTTGTGATTTGAGGCCATTGGTAAGTAAAATAAGGTTACTTGAGCACCAGCACTGATACCGAAATACTAGTTGACAACGGAGACTGCTGCTAAGTGACTAAAAGGACTGGTAGTGTATCCAGTAAGAACACCCTAAGATATGATTTATTGGGGGGGAATGGGTGGAGTGGGACAGTGTGACCTTTCCTCACACTACTCGGAACAGCACACAATTTAAATTGAATTATTTCTGGAATGTTCTGTTTGATATTTCTGGGCTGTGGTTGACTAAAAAAGCAAAACTGCGGATGGGGGAGGGACTGTAATACATCGGTTATGTTTCCCGCTCTAGTTATTTTTGTTTTTGTTTTTGAGTTGGGAGTCTTACTCTGTCACCCATGCTGGAGTGCAGTGGCACGCTCATGGCCACTGCAGCCTTGACCTGCTGGACTCAGGCGATCCTTCTGCCTCTGTCTTCCAAGTAGCTGGAACCACAGGCACATACTACTGTGCCCGGCTAATTTTTTGATTTATTGTAGGCGGACAGAGTGAGACCCTGGCTCAAAAAAAAAAAAAAAAACAAAAACCACTGAAGAAAAGGACTTGTTTTTGTTGGCCTTATAATTCATCTTAGTTATTGCTACAAATTTAAGGTGTGGATGTTGCCTGGAGGTCAGACTAAAAACTGGTCACCGTTCGACCAAAACAAAATAAGATCTCATTATTAACTGTATCATGGAAGCATCTGGCTTTCATTTCTACTGAACGAGAGTGCAGTGGCACACTCATGGCCACTACAGCCTCGACCTGCTAGGCTCAGGTGATCTTTTCACCTCAGCCTTCCAAATAGCTGGAACTACAGGTGTGTGCCACCATGCCTGGCTAATTTTTTGACTTTTTTTTTTTTAATTGGTGTCTCACTCTTGTCCAGACTAGAGTGGAGTGGCACGCCCCCAGCCACCGCAACCTTGACATGCTAGGTTCCAGCGATCCTTCTGCCTCAGCCTTCCAAGTAGCAGGAACTACGGTGTGCGCAACCATGCCCAGCTAATTTTTGATATATTGTAGAGATGAGGGTTGCCAAGTTGCCCGGGTGGGTCTTGAACCCGTGAGCTTAGGCAATCCACTCGCCTCAGCCTCCCAAAGTGCTGGGATTACAGGTTGAGCCACCAAGCCCAGCCTAATTTTTTGATTTATTATACAGATGAGGTCTCAACAAGTTGCCCAGGCTGGCCTCGAACCCTTGGGCTCAGGCAATCCTTTGGCCTCTGCCTCCCAAAGTACTGGGATTACAGGCATTAACTCCTGCTCTAGATTATAAATGGGAATCTCCAGTGCTTACCTGCACCTGACTTGTCCTTTATAGTTCTCACTATCACTGCCTCACTTTGACTGGTGAGCACACAGGAAATATTGATGAAAACAGGTGATGCCATCTGCTGGAAGGAAGTGAAGTTGACTACTTTTACAGGGTAGATGGCCAGGCCAGGAGTGAGGGGAGAGTACTTGCGACCAGACACCACTAGAACTGGGGAGCTGCTGAAGACCTGGGAGAAAAGATAAGATAGCACTTGTTTAAAGGAAGAAAAATCAGTTTTGTATCATGTACCAATCTCAAACATACAAAGTGTAAGAATTGTTAAGATTTGAATTTCTAGCTAGCTGGCTGACAAGTTATTTACTTTTTCACCCCCCTTAGCTATGTTGAAAGATAAGGGAAGAAAATGAGCTGTGAGAATAAAATGGACTCAAAAAATTTTTGAAATCAGAATGCTAAAAAATTGTTTTAAAGACAGCAGTGGTGTTATTTTCCAGATTGATAAAACTCATGACCTAGATTTTGGGCTCAGGAAGCCTGCCTGGGATTGTGAAGGGGACAAGTTTTCTTCATTTGAGTTAGGAATTTCCTATGGTGATTTCTATCAGGTCACTCAGTAACTTCCTTTACCTTTGGAACAAAAATGAAAAATCTTTTCAAACCTCTGACCTCCCGTTCTGTTTTGGTTCAGTCCTTAACATACCTCTAGCTTCTCAAGAACTTTGTCCACTCCCAGCACACTTATCTCCGCTGTGTCTTTTTTGTGGCTAAGAACCAGTTCTGACTGGTTAATATAAAAGGCTGGGATGAAAGGAATGAGAATTCTTTGCATTCCATTCTTGCTACGTTCACTGACCAGTGTGGCCCACCCATAGACTGAGGTGTCAGCCACACTGAGGGCCTGTAGCAGTCCCTCTGACTGCAGTCGAACCTTGATTACGCAGACGTAAACCCCTGAAAAAAAGGAGGAAAAACTGAGCAGGAAGGTTCAAAGACTTTATTGAGTCCACTGAATTAGGATAGGAAGGAAAAGTTGTGACATATAAATTCAGCAAAAGAGAAAATGTGAACTTAGTTTTACGTATTCAATATCAGCACACTAATGGGAGCCCACAACTGACCTTGTTGCCTAAGAATACTATTCCTATTCAACATATCAGGAAGTATTAAATAACTTAGCACAAGCAGGCAATTAAGGACAGGACACAACACAGAATAAAGTAGTGTTGTTAAATTCAGGAAAGGGTTTGTGACAGAAAGACAAGCTTTGAGCATGGTTCAGTCACTGCTCTTTCAAACCACCTCTTGATGTCATTATTTCCATTAATGGTGCCATTGTTCCAGTTACCCATGATCAGTCTCGACTGTCTTTACATGCTTTCCTTCATACCCCTATATCCAGTTATTTAACAAATCTTCTTGGCATATCCTTTGAAATATCTCTGGTATCTGCTCGCTCTTAATATTTATTTACTTATTTATTTAATTTATTTTTTTGAGTCAGAGTCTCACTCTGTCATTCAGGCTGGAGGGCAGTGGCACACTCACGGCCACTGCAACCTCAGCCTGCTGGACTCAGGTGATCCTTCCATCTCAGTCTTCAAGTAGCTGGAACTACAGGTGCACTACCACACTCAGCTAATTTTCTTTTCTCTCATGCCTATAATCCTAGCACTTTGGGAGGCAGAGTTTATTTACTTATTTATTGTAGAAACAAGGTCTCACCATGTTGCCAAGACTGGTCTCAAACCCCTGGGCTCAGGTGATCCTCTCGCCTCAGCTTCTCAAAGTGCTGGGATTATAGGCATGAGCCGCTGCACCCAGCTATTTCTCTTATCCATTCTGTGTACTGCTACTAGATCTTTAAACACTGCTTTCATCTTATTTTTGAGGAACACTTCTCCAGGGCTCTAAATTGTCTGGAATATTCTGTTCTCTTCACATCTAGCTCACTCCTACTTATACTTTTTTTGAGTCGGAGTCTCACTCTGTTGCCCAGTTCAGTGGTATACTCACAGCCACCCCAGTGCCAGCGATCCTGTCATCTCAGCCTTCCAAGTCGTAGGAACAACAGGCACCCGCTACCATGCCCGGTTAATTTTTTTAAAGTTTATTGTAGGCCGGGCTCGGTGGCTCAGCCTGTAATCCCAGCACTTTGGGAGGCCGTGGCGAGTGGATTGCCTGAGCCCACGGGTTCGAGATCCACCTGGGCAACTTGGTGAGACCTCATCTCTACAATAAATCAAAAACTAGCCGGGCATGGTAGCGGGTGCCTGTAGTTCCAGCTACTTGGAAGGCTGAGGCGGAAGGATTGCCGGAGCCCAGCCGGTCGAGGCTGTGGTGGCCTGCACTCCAGTCTGGGTGACAGAGTGAGACTCCAACTCAAAAATAAAAAATAAAAGTTTATTGTAGAGGCCGGGCTTGGTGGCTCAGCCTGTAATCCCAGCACTTTGGGAGGCCGTGGCGAGTGGATTGCCTGAGCCCACGGGTTCGAGATCCACCTGGGCAACTTGGTGAGACCTCATCTCTACAATAAATCAAAAACTAGCCGGGCATGGTAGCGGGTGCCTGTAGTTCCAGCTACTTGGAAGGCTGAGGCGGAAGGATTGCCGGAGCCCAGCCGGTCGAGGCTGTGGTGGCCTGCACTCCAGTCTGGGTGACAGAGTGAGACTCCAACTCAAAAATAAAAAATAAAAGTTTATTGTAGAGGCCGGGCTTGGTGGCTCAGCCTGTAATCCCAGCACTTTGGGAGGCCGTGGCGAGTGGATTGCCTGAGCCCACGGGTTCGAGATCCACCTGGGCAACTTGGTGAGACCTCATCTCTACAATAAATCAAAAACTAGCCGGGCATGGTAGCGGGTGCCTGTAGTTCCAGCTACTTGGAAGGCTGAGGCGGAAGGATTGCCGGAGCCCAGCCGGTCGAGGCTGTGGTGGCCTGCACTCCAGTCTGGGTGACAGAGTGAGACTCCAACTCAAAAATAAAAAATAAAAGTTTATTGTAGAGGCCGGGCTTGGTGGCTCAGCCTGTAATCCCAGCACTTTGGGAGGCCGTGGCGAGTGGATTGCCTGAGCCCACGGGTTCGAGATCCACCTGGGCAACTTGGTGAGACCTCATCTCTACAATAAATCAAAAACTAGCCGGGCATGGTAGCGGGTGCCTGTAGTTCCAGCTACTTGGAAGGCTGAGGCGGAAGGATTGCCGGAGCCCAGCCGGTCGAGGCTGTGGTGGCCTGCACTCCAGTCTGGGTGACAGAGTGAGACTCCAACTCAAAAATAAAAAATAAAAGTTTATTGTAGAGGCCGGGCTTGGTGGCTCAGCCTGTAATCCCAGCACTTTGGGAGGCCGTGGCGAGTGGATTGCCTGAGCCCACGGGTTCGAGATCCACCTGGGCAACTTGGTGAGACCTCATCTCTACAATAAATCAAAAACTAGCCGGGCATGGTAGCGGGTGCCTGTAGTTCCAGCTACTTGGAAGGCTGAGGCGGAAGGATTGCCGGAGCCCAGCCGGTCGAGGCTGTGGTGGCCTGCACTCCAGTCTGGGTGACAGAGTGAGACTCCAACTCAAAAATAAAAAATAAAAGTTTATTGTAGAGGCCGGGCTTGGTGGCTCAGCCTGTAATCCCAGCACTTTGGGAGGACGTGGCGAGTGGATTGCCTGAGCCCACGGTTTCAAGACTCACCTGGGCAACTTGGCGAGACCTTGTCTCTACAATAAATCAAAATTTAGCCGGGCATAGTAGCCTGCACCAATAGTTCTGGCTACTTGGAAGGCTGAGGCGTAAGGATCACCAGGGCCCAGCAGGTCAAGGCTGCGGTCGCCGCGAGCATGCCACTGCACTCCAGTCTGGGCGAGGAGTGAGACTCCAACTCAAAAAAAAAAAATTATTGTACAGATGGCTCACCAAGTTGCCCAGACTGATCTCCAACCCATGGGCTCAAGCAATCCCCTCACTTCGGCCTTCCAAAGTGCTGGGATTACAGGCCTAGCCACCAAGCCCAGCCCGTACTCATACTTCTAAAGGTCCTATCCTCTGTAAAACTTTAGTTTCACCTCTAGGTTTAGATGTAGATATTTCTTTCATTTTTTTTTTCTTTTTCCTTTTTTGTGAGCTGGAGTCTCAGGCTGGAGTACAGTGACACACTCACGGTCACCGCAGCGTCCACCTGCTGGGCTCTGGTGATCCATTTGCCTCAGCCTTCCAAGAGGCCAGAACTACAGGTGCATGCTACCATGCCTGGCTAATATTTGATTTATTGTAGAGACAAGGTCTTGTCTAGTTGCCCGGGCTGTTCTCGAATCCGCGGATTCAGGCAATCCACTCGTCTCGGCCTCCCAAAGTGCTGGGATTACAGGATGAGCAACCGAGCCTGGCTGATACTCCTTTCTGCTTTCCTAGCCTGCCATGTATATCCTATAACTAATTACCCTATGCAATAGGAAAAGTTAAATATTTTACTCTTCTTTTTTTTAGATTGGAAAATATAGTTTATTTAAAAAGTAAATTAGGGAGAGAGAGACAGAGAGAGGAGAGCCACTTCCCCAAGGAAGGAGAGGAGGGCCAAAGTTTAGGAAACATGGTAGCAGCCATAGCTCAATGAGCCATGTGGACACACCAGAGTCTACCAAAGCAATGACTAGAAAGTAAATTAGAGAGAGAGATTCACCTCCCCAAGGTAGAGAAAAGGGCCAAAGCTTAGGAAAACATGGCCTGGCTATAGCTCAAAGAACACATGGCCTGGCCAGTGCTTAACAAAACAACGGACTACTCTTTTCTTTAACTTCACATCACTGAACCCTCCTTCAGAGGTTTCTCATTTCCCATACCATTAAAACTGCCTGGCCTAGGATTAGAGGCCATGCTCATTACCTTATTTGTACTTTGTATTCTTTTTTTTTTTTTTTTTTTTTGAGTTGGAGTCTTACTCTGTTGCCCAGACTGGAGTGCAGTGGCCACTCCCGGCCACCGCAGCCGCAACCTGCTGGGCTCCGGCGATCCTTCCGCCTCAGCCTTCCAAGTAGCCGGAATTACAGGCATGTGCTACCACGCCCAGCTGATTTTTTTTTTTATTTATTGTAGAGACGAGGTCTCACTGCCCAGGCAGGTCTCGAACCCGCGGGCTCAGGCAATCCACTCACCTCAGCCTCCCAAAGGTGCGGGATTACAGGCTGAGCCACCAAGCCCGGCTTGTACTTTGTATTTAAGATGAATTTTATCTTTTTTTTTTTTTTTTTGAGTTGGAGTCTCACTCTGTCACCTAGACTGGAGTGCAGTGGCA
>NW_007248735.1:15040-18432 GCF_000164805.1 Carlito syrichta
ACGCTACCATGCCCAGCTAATTTTTTTATTTATTGTAGAGATGAGGTCTCGCCAAGTTGCCCAGGCGGGTCTCGAACCCGCGGGCTCAGGCAATCCATTCACCCTGGCCTCCCAAAGCGCAGGATTACAGGCTGAGCCACTGAGCCCAGCCAATTTTATTATTTTTATTTATTTATTTTTATTTTTTATTTTTTGAGTAGGAGTCTCACTCTGTTGCCCAGGCTGGAGTGCTCATGGCCACCACAGCCTCGACCTGCTGGACTCAGGCGATCTTTCTGCCTCAGCTTTCAAAGTGGCTGAAACTATAGGCATGCGCCACCACGCCCAGCTACTGTTTTGATTTATTGTAGGTATGAGGTCTTGCCAAGTTGCCTAGGCTGGTCTCGAACTCATGGGCTTGGGCAATACTCTCACCTCGGCTTCCCAAAGTGTGGGATTATAGACGTGAGCCACCACGCGAATTTTATCATTTTTAGATTGGCTTAAATATATAAAGTTATTCCAACACCTTGACTATTTCTGCTTTCTGTGTGTGTGTGTGTGTGTGTGTGTGTGTATGTGTGTGTGTGTGTGTGTGTGTGTGTGTGTATGTGTGAATTTTTTTTTTTAGTAGGTGTCTCACTGTGTTGTCCAGGCTGGAGTGCAGTGACACACTCATGGCCACCGCAGCCTCGACCTGCTGGGCTCAGGCAATCCTTCTGCCTCAGCCTTCCAAGTAGATGGAAGTATAGGCATGTGCCACAATGCCCAGCTAATTTTTTGACTTACTATAGAGATGAAGTTTTGCCAAGATGCCCACACTGGTCTCAAAGCCATGGACTCAGGCAGTCCTCTCAGCTCGGCTTCCCAAAGTGCTGAGATTACAGGTGTGAGCCACTGCACCCGGCTCACGAATGTTTGTATGTGTGCGTGTGTGTTTGTGTGTGTGTGTGTCAGAGTCTCACTGTATCACCCAGGCTGGAGTGCAGTGGCAGGATCACGGCCACCTCAGCCTCAACCTGCTGGACTCAGGTTATCCTTCCACCTCAGCCTTCCTAGTAGCTGGAACTTCAAGCATGTGCCACCATGCCCGGCTAATTTTATTTATTTGTTTGTTTGTTTGTTTATTGTAGAGACGAGATCTCACCAAGTTGCCCGGCTGGTCCTGAACCGCTGGACTCAGGCAATCCCCTTGCCGTGGCCTCCCAAATTGCCAGGATTACAGGCTTGAGCCACTGTGCCTGGCCTGTGAATGCTTCTTAAAATATCTCTTAAGACAAGGTCTTGCTCTGTTGCCTAGGCTGGAGTAGAGTCATAACTCAGTACAGCCTTGATCTCCTGGGCTCAAATGATTCTCCTGCTTTGGCCTTCTGAGATGCTAGGACTACAGGTATGTGCCACAACACCTGGCTAATTTATTTATTTTTTTGTGGAGATAGGGGTCTTGATGTGTTGTTTAGGCTGGTCATCAACTTCTGACCTCCAGAAATCGTCCTGTCTCAGCCTTCCAAAGTGCTGGGTTTACAGGCAGGAGTCACTGCACCTGCCTTCACTTGTTAATACTATTATTTTTACTTAGAATATCCTTCAGTTCAAAACAAACATTCAGACTGAGCATAGTGGCTCATACCTATAATCCCAGCACTTTGGGAGTCCAAGGTGAGAGGATTGCCTGAGCCACGGGTTCAAGACCAGCCTGGGCAACTTGGTGAGACCTCATCTCTACAATAAATTAAAAAATTAGCCAGGCATGGTGGTGTATGCCTGTAGTTCTAGCTATTGGAAATGCTGAGGCAGAAGGATCGCCTGAGTCCAGTAGGTCGATGCTGCGGTGGCTGTGAGCATGCCATTGCACTCCAGCTTGGGTGACAGAATGCGACTCCTACTCAAAAAAAAAAAAAAAAAATTCAATCACTGTGCTACTGGAGATAAAAGGTGCTGGGAATAAAAGATGTATGAGACACCTTCTAGACCCTCACAAGATAATGGGAACTAATAAAGAAGGAAAATAGTAAATTGTAATAGAAAAGCACAGATGTTCAGGAGGCACATGTTAAAAATGTGTTGAATGGATTGAACAAAAGTGTTGACAGAAAGATTCCACAGTTACACATCAGATGAAACTGGAAGGCGCCTGGGTGTGGTGGCTCATTCCTATAATCCCAGCACTTTGGGGGGCGGAATGAGAGGACTGCCTGAGCCCAGGGGTTTGAGACCAACCTGGGCAACTTGATAAGACTTCGTCTCTACAGTAAAAAGTTATCCGGCCATGGTGGCATGTGCCTGTGATTCCAGCTGTTTGGAAGGCTGAGTCAGAAGGCTCTCCCAGCAGGTTGAGGCTGCGGTGGCCATGAGCGTACCACTGTACTCTAGTCGGGCGATAGAGTGAGACTTCAAATAAAAAAACCAAACAAACTGGAAAATATAAGTGCAATAAGACTAGAATAATCATACAAATAGGAAAACAAGGGGAAACTGGATTCAAGCAGTGGAACCTACCTTTCTCCATGCTGAAATCTGAGTGAACATGAAAGACTTTACTTGCTGGAATGTCTAGCAGCGTATTACTGAATTGTACGTGGCACAGCATGAGGGTCTCTGGAAGAAGTACTTTTGTAATGGTCATGGTCTGATCTGTAGTACAGGATCCTAATAAGCGAAGAAAGGTAAATGACTTTGTCACCAACAAGAATTTGTGAAAGAAGAGACGATTACATGGAGGCAGTCTGGTATCATACAAAGCAAGAAAGGGTCAGGTCGGACTGGTTTGTCCAGCTCTGCTGCAAACAGGGTACAAAGTACAGTGTGAGACCCATGGCCTCTGCTAGTTTGTGAATGACTACAGTGGGGCTTCCATTATCAACATCATATGTGGGTAGAGTGTCCTTTTCTTTTCTTTTCTTTTTTTTTTAGTTGGAGTCTTATTCTGTTGCCCAGGCTGGAGTGCAGTAGCACACTCACTGCCACCCCAGTGTTGACCTGCTGGAACACCAGACACATGTTATACCAGGCCTGGCTAATTTTTGACTTATTGTAGAGACGAGGTCTCACCAAGTTGCCCGGTCTGGTCTCAACTAGAAAGATTTGTTTTTTGTTTTTCTTTTCTTTTTTCTTTTTTTTTTGAGTTGGGTCTCACTCTGTCGTCTAGACTGGAGTGCAGTGGCACACTCCCGGCCACCACAGCCTCAACCTGCTAGAGATCCTTCCGCCTCAGCGTTCCAAGTAGCCGGAACTACAGGTGCGCACTACCAGGCCCAGCTCAGGCAACCCACTCGCCTCGACCTCCCAAATTGCTAGGATTACAGGCTGAGCCACTGAGCCTGGCTAAAAAAATTTTTTTTAAATATAGGATCTCTGAGCCGGGCTCCGTGGCTCAGCCTGTAATCCCGTGCCTTTGGGAGGCTGAGGTGAGT
>NW_007248735.1:18452-18942 GCF_000164805.1 Carlito syrichta
GCTACTCGGAAGGCTGAGGCAGAAGGATCACCGGAGCCCAGCAGGTCGAGGCTACGGTGGCCGGGAGCGGCCATTGTACTCCAGTCTGGGCAACCGAGTGAGACTCCAACTCAAAAAAAATATATAGGATCTTGCTGTGTTGTTCAGGCTGGTCTCAAACGCTTGGTTTCAAGTGATCCTCTTACCTTAGCCTCCCAAGTTGCTGGGATTACAAGTATGAGCAACTGTGCCTGGATCCTAAAATTGTCTTTTTTTTTTGGAGACAGGGTCTCACTTTGTTGCCCAGGCTGGAGTGCAGTGGTGTGATTATAGCTCACTGCAGTCTACAACTCCTGGCTTCAGCAATCCTCCATCTTAGCCTCCCGAAATGTTGACATTACAGGTGTGAGCCATTGTGCCTTGCCCATAAATTATTTTAAGTTTTTTTTTTTTTTTCCCGAGTTGGAGTCTCACTCTGTCACCCAGACTGGAGTGCAGTGGCTGCTCCCGG
>NW_007248735.1:18981-22741 GCF_000164805.1 Carlito syrichta
CCTCAGCTGTCCAAGTAGCTGGAACTACAGGCGCACGCTACCACGTCCAGCTAATTTTTGATTTATCGTAGAGATGAGGTCTCACCAACTTGCCCTGGCGGGTCTTGAACCTGCGGGCTCAGGCAATCCATCTCAGCCTCCCAAAGCAAGGGATTACAGGCTGGCCACTGAGCCCAGCTTATTTTAAGTTTTATAGACAGTAAATGATGGCAAATTATGACAGTAAATTATGGTGCTTGGTTTTGAATGTTCTCTTGGCCCCAAAAACAACAAAATAACCCACCTGGTATTTGTTCTTTTTTTTTTTGAGTTGGAACCTTATTCTTTGCCCCAGCTGGTGTGCACTGGCATGCTCACAGTCACCGCAGCCTCAACCTGCTGAATCCTCCCATCTCAATTGCTCAGTTAATTTTTTGATTTATTGTAGAGATGAGGTCTCGCCATATTGCCCAGGTTGATCTTGAACCCATGGGTTCAGGTAATCCTCTTGCTTCAGTCTCCCAAAGTGCTGGAATTACAGATGTGAGCCACTGTGCCTGAATATATTTTAGTTTTCTTTCTTTCTTTTTTTTTGAGTTGGAGTTTTGCTCTGTCACCCAGATTGGAGTGCCATGGCATGCTCACAGCTACGGTGCCATGGCATGCTCACAGCTATGGCAGCCTAGGCCTGCACGGCTCAGGTGATCCGTCTGCCTCAGCCTTCCAGGTAGCTAAGTACAGGTGTGCGCCACCATACCTCACGAATTTCTTTATTTATTTTTAGTTTTTCTATTTATTATGGAGATGAGGTCTCGCTAAGTTGTCCAGGCTGGTCTTGAACCCCTGGACTTGGGCAATCCTCTTGTCTCTGACTCCCAAAGTACTGGGATTACAGGCGTGAGCCACTGTGCTCAGCCCCTTCTGGTTTTAAAAATACAAATTCTGTCTGGACACAGAGACTCACACCTGTAATCTCAGCGCTTTGAGAAGTTGAGGTGGGAGTATTGCTTGAGGCCAGGGATGCAAGACCAGCCTGAGCAACATTGCGATACCTCATCTCCACAAAAATTAAAAAACTAGGTCAGGTGCAGTGGTTCACACCTATAATCCCAGCACTTTGGGAGGCTAAGGTAGGAGGACTGCTGAAGCCCAGGGCTTCGAGATCAACCTGTGCAACACAGTGAGAGCTCATCTCTACAAAAAATGTTTTAAGTCAACAGGGCATGGTGGCGTGCATCTGTGGTCCCAGTTGCTCAGGAGGCTGAGGTGGAGGCTGCAGTGAGCTGTGATTGTGCCACTGCACTCCAGCTGGGCAACAGAGTGAGACCCTGACTTAAAAAAAAATTTTTTTTTAATTAGTCAAGCGTACTGGCATGGGCCTGTCATCCTAATTACTCAGGAGGCTGAGGTGGAAGGATTATGTGAGCGTAGGAGTTCAAGGCTGCAGTGAGCTATGATCTCCAGACTGGGTGAAAGAGCAAGACCCAGTTTCCAAAAAAACCCGGGCAACTTGGTGAGACCTTGTTTCTACAGTAAATCAAAAAACTAACTGGGTGTGGTGGTGCATGCTTGTAGTTCCAGCTACTTGGAAGGCTGAGGCTGAAGGCTGACCTGAGCTCAGCAGGTCGAGGCTGCGGTGGCTGTGAGTGTGCCATTGCACTCTAGCCAGGGCGACAGAGTGAGACTCCAACTCCAAACAAACAAACAAACAAACAAACAAACAACAAACTCAGAAGAACAATAGTGACTAGGTTGAATCTATTTTATCTGGTCAGTTTCTGAGATCTCTATCATTTATTTGTCAAGATGGAATCAGTTTCAAAATAAAAAGAAAACTTGGGATACTAATCGAAAGGAATAAATAGATTAAGGGAAGATGGGAACAATCTGTCAGATTTTTTAATAAATTTCTGACCTTTAAGATTGACACCATTTTTGCCAGTGGTGATGAAAAGCTTGAATTCAGTTGAATTGGGAGTATTGGTGAGATAAGTCTTGAGGTCATAACTGAGTGTTAATCTCGATGATGCATTGACCACCACCTGTCAACAAACCAAAGGAAAATCTGTACCAATGTTCTTAGAAAATATGGTTCCGGGCAACCCCTTTGGGTCCCCTCCCACTGTGGGAGCTTTTCTGCCCTCTCAATAAATCCTGCTTTAAAAAAAAACAAAAAAAGATAATCTGGTTTCTTCCCTCTGCACCCCTTGAAGTTTATTTAACCAAAAACATATTTCACACTTGTACAAAGTGCCCATCTCAGTGATCACAAAATCTGAAAATTGAAGACAAAATAACATATTTTTCTAGACAGAAGTCTCTGATATATCTTCCCTTTGTATGACTTCTTATTAAAATGGCTTTGAGGCCAGGTGCAGTGGCTCACACCTGTAATCCCAACACTTTGAGAGGTAGAGGTGAGAGGATTGCCTGAGCCCATAGGTTCGAGAACCAGCCTGGGCAACTTGGTGAGACCTCGTTCTACAATAAATAAAAACATTAGCTGGGTGTGATGGCGCATGCCTGTAGTTCCAGCTACATGGAAGGATGAGGTGGGAGAATTGACTGAGCCCAACAGATCGAGGCTGTGGTGGCCGTGTGTGTGCCACTGCACTCCAGCCTGAATGATGGAGTGAGACTCCAACTCAAAATTTTTTTTATTTTTTATTTTATTTTATTTTTTGTTTTTGAGTTGGAGTCTCACTCCGTCACCCCAACTGGAGTGAGGTGGCACGCTCCCGGCCACCGCAGCCTCGACATGCTGGGTTCTGGTGATCCCTCCGCCTCAGTCTTCTAAGTAGCCAGAACTATAGGTGCACGCTACCATGCCTGGCTAAATTTTTATTTGTTGTAGAGACAAGGTCTTGCCAAGCTGCCCAGGTGGATCTCAAACTCATAGGCCCAGACAATCCACTCACTTTGGCCTCCCAAAGCGCTGGGATTACAGGCTGAGCCACTGAGCCTGGCCACAAATTTTTTTTAAAAGTGCTTTTGAAAACACTTTCTTTAGGAATTTTTCTCTCTAGATGCATATAATCTTAACCTTTTCTGAAACTTCTAAGTGTTGCTTTTCTCAAGAACATTTGTGGTGTTCTTCCTTATGTTGTGGGTACATTTATACTTGTTAAAATCCTATTATTAGACTCTAAGTTCTTCAGGAACATAAACTGACCCTAATTTATCTTTGCTTTATTTATATTATTTATTTTTTTGAGTCAGGGTTTCACTCTTTCGCCCAGGCTGGTGTGCAGTGGCACGATCACAGCTCACTGAAGCCTCGCACTCCTGGACTCAGGCAATCCTTCTGCCTCAGCCTCTCGAGTAGCTGTGACTACAGGTGCATGTCACCATGCCTAGCTAATTTTTTATCTTTTATTTTTGTGTTGCCTAGGCTGGTCTCAAACTCCTGGGCTCAACCGATCCTCCTGTCTCACCTTCCCAAAGTGCTGGAATTGTAGGTATGAGTCACAGTGTGCAGGTCAAGGCTGCAGTGCCCGTGAGTTTGCCACGGCACTCCACTCCAGGTGACAGAGTGAGACTCTTACTCACACACACAAAAAGCAAGTGTTTAATGATTAGAGTGATAAAAGATGCTGATGTGACCCATTTTTCCAAATATCAATTTTAATGTAATATACAGTCCATTCTCCTTAGTACTATCATAGTTTTTTTTTTCTTTTAATTCAAGAACCTTATGACTCAAGTTAGTTACATTAAGAGCTCAATGAAGCCGGGCTCGGTGGCTCAGCCTGTAATCCCGCGCCTTTGGGAGGCTGAGGTG
>NW_007248735.1:22761-23368 GCF_000164805.1 Carlito syrichta
CCACTCAGAAGGCTGAGGCGGAAGGATAGCCGGAGCCCAGCAGGCGAGGCTGCGGTGGCCGGGAGCCGCCACTGCACTCCAGTCTGGACGACAGAGTGAGACTCCAACTCAAAAAAAAAAAAAAAAAAAAAAGAGCTCAATGAAGAAAGGGACTTTGTCTTTTTCATCTTCTTTGTATTTCCCGAGGCCAGCACAATGCCTGACATATAACTGGCTTCAATGAGTATCTGTTACAGAATATTAAATGAGGATTCAACAAAGTACACAAACTAGAAGGGACCTTGAGACCAGCCTGGGCAACATGGCAAGACCTTGTCTCTAAAAAGATAAAAAATAAAAAAATTTAAAAAACCTAAGAAAAGAAGTGACCTTTTGACTTCCCTGTAGCATCTGACACCATGGTCCATTCCCTACCTTGCCTTCTGTGACACTCTTTCTCCTTGCTTTTCTAGTTCCTATTCCCTTCTCAATCTCTTTTTCTAGTTCTTTTCTCATGCTACCTCTGTCCTTGAACCTCTAATTTGCTTATGATACAAGTTCTTTTTGTATACTATCCGATTTTCCCCTCTCTTCCCGTATTAATCTTTGTTTTTTTTTTTTTTTTTTT
>NW_007248735.1:23618-27527 GCF_000164805.1 Carlito syrichta
CGAACCCGCGGGCTCAGGCAATCCACTCACCTCAGCCTCCCAAAGGCGCGGGATTACAGGCTGAGCCACCGAGCCCGGCCCCTTATTAATCTTATGTAGAGCCACTCTGATTTATTCTCTGGTCTTCAAACACAAAATGTACTTTTATTTGCCTTTGCACATCTCTTGATGCACGCACCCCAAAGCTAGTTGGGGGGCTGTGATGACAAGCAAATCATAAATCAAAAAGTTAGCCAGGCATGGTGGCGCGTGCCTGTACTTCCAGCTACTTGGAAGGCTGAGGCACACATCTATTCCTTTAGTCCAAAATGCCATCTCCACTCCTCTTTTTTTTTTGTCTGCCAAGCAGATTCCCGATCCTCAAGACTTGGTTTAAATGTACTTCTGGCTGGGCTCAGCCTGTAATCCCAGCATTTTGGGAGGCTGAGGCGAGTGAATTGCCGGAACCCGTGGGTTCAAGACCAGCCCAGGCAATTGGCAAGACCTCGTCTCTACAATAAATAAAAAATTAGCCAGGCATGGTAGTGCATGCCTGTAGTTCCAGCTACTTGGAAGGCTGAGGCGGACAGATCTGGTGAGCCCAGCAGGTAGATTCTGGGGTGACCGTGAATGTGCCACTCTACTCCAGCCTGGGCGACAGAGTGAGACTCCAACTAAAAAAAAAAAAGTACCTCTGGAAAATCTAGCCATAACGTCTAGAAGAATAAGTGTCTTTTTTCTATATTCTAAGAGCATTTCTGACATACCACTAGAATAGCAATGATCAATTATGTTGCAATTATTTGTGCCATATATGTAATTATTTATGTCACCACTAGACTGTGCACTCCTTAAAAGAACATATATCAGTTGGGCACAGTGGTTCAAGCCTGTATTCCCAGCACTTTGGGAGGCCGAGGCAAGAGGACTGCCTGGGCTCAGGGGTTTGAGATCAGCCTGGGCAACTTAGTGAGACCTCGCCTCTACAATAAATCAAAAAACAAGCCAGGCATGGGGACACGCGCCTGCAGTTCCAGTTACTTGGAAGGCTGAGGTGGAAGGATTGCCTGAGCACGACAGGTCGCGGCTGCAGAGGCCGTGACCGTGAGTGTGCCACTGCACTCCAGCCTGGGCAACAGAGTGAAACTCCAACTAAAAAAAAACTGAAAAACTAAAAAGCAAGGACATGTACCAGATACCATGTGGGTACATATTGGGTAATTTACTCATCTATAATATTGGGAAATTTTTGCAGAATTGTAAAGATAAAAAACGATAGATGTACTGGATGTAAATTATAAAAAAAAAGATGCAAAATGCCAAGCCCATAGTAGACACAAAAAATGATAGCTACTATGAAGAATGAAAAGAGGAAGCAACAAGTGCTTTGGGCATAGAGGAAGGAGACATTGCATGTATTTAAGAAGGAAATAGAAAAGGCTTCACAAGATCTACACCTTTACCTGTTCACCCAACTCACCTACTTAAGAATATCATGCCAGGTGTGGTGGCTTAAGCCTATAATCCCAGCACTTTGGGAGGCCAAGGCACAAGGATTGCCTGAGCTCAGGGGTTCAAGACCAGCCTGGGCAACTTGGTGAGACCTCGTCTCCATAATAAATCAAAAATTAGCCGAATGTGGTGATGCGTGTCTGTAGCTCCAGCTACTTGGAAGGCTGAGGTGGAGGAATCGCCTAAACCCAGCAGGTCAATTCTGCAGTGGCTGTGAGTATGCTACTGCATTACAGACTGGGTGAGGGTAAGACTCCAAAAAAAAAAAAAAAAAAAAAAAGGATATCGCTCTAACAATTCTCCCTACTCCTACATCAAAATTTCCTTATCTAATGAATCAGTCCCAATCTATTTCTTTTTTCTGAGTCGGAGTCTCACTCTTGTCACCCAGGCTGGAGTCAGTGGCACACTCACGGCCACCCCAGAGTCAACCTGCTAGGCTCCGGCGATCCTTTCGCATCAACCTTCCAAGTGGCTGGAACTACAGGCACATGCTACCACACCCAGCTAATTTTTGATTTATTGTAGAGACGAGGGCTCGCCAAGTTGCATGAGCCAGTCTTGAATCCGCGGGCTCAGGCAATCCACTCACCTCGGCCTCTGAAAGTGCTGGGATTATAGGTTGAGCCACCGAGCCTGGCCAGTCCCAATCTATTATTTCTCTCATCTTAAAGGAAAATCCACAAAACAAACTTTTAATCCCAACTGCTTGAAGAACTATGTGTATTAGCTGTCTCCTTGTCCTCTTCTCTAGTTCTCCAATCAAACTTTCACTCCAGACACTCCACTGAAGCACCTCATCAAAGTCACTAGTCATTTCTGTTGCAAAAACCATCAGTCATTTTTCAGTTTTCGCTTTACTTAACCATTAATAGTATTGGACATGGTGGATCACTCCCTCCCTCTGTGACACATTACTTCACTTGGATTCCAGGACATCAGTATCTCCAGATTTTCCTCCCACTCTATTGATTTTTTTTATAAGTTTTTCTTATTGGTTCTTCTCAGAATTTTTCTTTCTTTTTTTCTGAAACAAGGTCTTGCCCTGTCACCCAGGCAGGAAGGAGTGCAAACGCTGGAGAATAGTTCATGGTAACCTCTAACTCTTGGGCTCAAACAATACCCCCACCTCAGCCTCTCAAGTAGCTAAGACTACAGGTGTGCATCATCGCACTTAGCTAGTTTTTTAAAAACTTCTTTTAGAGACAGCGTCTCTCTATGATGCCCAGGCTGGTCTCAAACTCCTAACCTCAAGTGATCCTCCCATTTTGGCCTTCCAAAGTGCTGAGATTACTAGCATGAGCCACTATACCCAGCTTGTTTCTTTCTTTCTTTTTTTTTCATTTACCACTGATAAGAAGGCAATTAGAGCTGTTAAGATTGGAGTGCTTCCAGAGCTTAGTATGTAGACTTTTCTCACTCTCTTGGTGATCTACTGACTTTTAAGTATCTCTATGCCGACAACTCCCAGACTTTATATATTTATTCATTTTTGAGTGGAGTCTCACTCTGTTGCCCAGGCTGGAGTACAGTGGAACGCTCATGGCCACTACAGCCTCAACCTGCAGGATTCAGGTGATCCTTTTGTCCCATTCTTCCAAGTAGCTGGAACCACAAGTGTGTGCCACCACGCCAAGTTAATTTTTTTCTTTTTTTGAGTTGGAGTCTCACTCTGTCGTCCAGACTGGAGTGCAGTGGCATGCATGGCCACCACAGCCTTGACCTACTGGGCTCAGGCAATCCTTCTGCCTCAGCCTTACAAGTAGCTGGAACCACAGGCATGTGCCACCACACCTAGCTAATTTTTTTGATTTATTGTAGAGATGAGGCCTTGCCATGTTGTCAGGCTGGTCTCGAACCCCTTGGCTCAGGCAATCCTTGAGCCTTAGCCTCCCAAAGTGCTGGGATTACAGGTTTGAGCCACTTCACCTGACCCAATTTTTAAAAATTTATTGTAGAGACAAGGTCTTGCCAAGTTGCCCAGGCTGGTCTCAAACCTCTGGACTCAGGTAATCTTCTCACCTCCACCTTCCAAAGTGCTGAGATTATAGGCATGAGCCACTGTGCCTGGCCAACTCCTAGACTTTTTTTTTTTTTGAGTTGGAGTTTCACTCTGTCACTCAGTCTGGAGTACAGTGAAATGCTCATGGCTACTGCAGCCTCGACCTGCTGGGTTCAGGTGATCCTTCCACTTCAGCCCTCCAAGTATCTGAAACTACAGGTGTATACCACCACACCCAGCTAATTTTTGGTTTATCGTAGAGAGACAAGGTCTTACCGTGTTGCCCAGGCTGGTCTTGAACCCCTGCACTCAAGCAATCCTCTTGCCTCCACCTTTCAAAGTGCTGGGATTACAAGTGTGAGCCACTGTACCCAGCTATGATGTGTTTTCTTTTCTTTTTTTTTTTTTGAGTTGGA
>NW_007248735.1:28093-29410 GCF_000164805.1 Carlito syrichta
AGCTGGACTACAGGCATGCGCTACCATGCCCAGCTGATTTTTTTATTTTTATTGTAGAGATGAGGTCTCACTGCCCAGGTGGGTCTCGAACCCGCGGGCTCAGGCAATCCACTCACCTCAGCCTCCCAAAGGCGCAGGATTACAGGCTGAGCCACCGAGCCCAGCTCTTTTTCTTTTCCAGAAATAAATTTATTCCAAACATTAGCCCAATTCGTTGTTTTTATTAAAATTTATTATTATGGGATCATGTTCTGTCTTCTTCACAAATGTGAGAAAGTTGGCAGGGTTCTATCCCATGGTTGCAGTATTGGTCACTAGATGGAAGTACATCATGTCCACCTTCCAGAAAAGCAGAATCCAAAACAAATTTCACATCTCCATCATCACAGAAGTGTGGCACAGAGTTGACCAACTTTTAGTTTTTCTTTTTTTCTTTTTTGAGTTGGAGTCTTACTCTGTTGCCCAGACTGGAGTGCAGTGGCCACTCCCGGCCACTGCAGCTTTGACCTGCTGGGCTCCAGGAATCCTTCTGCTTCAGCCTTCCAAGTAGCTGGAACTACAGGCATGTGCTACCACGCCTGGCTAATTTTTTGATTTATTGTAGAGATGAGGTCTCACCAAGGTGCCCAGGCGGGTCTCGAACCTACGGGCTCAGGCAATCCACTCACTCAGCCTCCCAAGGTGCGGGATTACAGGCTAAGTCACCGAGCCCGGCTCAACTTTTGGTTTTTCTAGCTTGGCTGTTTCATCAGCAAACCTCAGACTTCCACTCCCAACACCTAACTGCTTGGCAAGCTCATTTAAATTAACTTGTCTATCATGAAGAACTGTCACCAGTCAATAGCTTCCTTTCTTTTTGTCTTTAAGAAGAAAGTTCTTAGGCTGCACGCAGTGGCTACAGCCTGTAATCTGAGCACTTTGGGAGACTGAGCGAGAGAACTGCCTGAGCTGATGGGTTCTAGATCAGCCTGGGCAACTTGGCAAGATCTCGTCTCTACAACAAATAAAAAAAAAATTAGCCGGATGTGGTGGCGCGTGCCTGTAGTTCCAGCTACTTGGAAGACTGAGGCAGAAGGATTGCCTGAGCCCAGAAGGTCGAGTCTGCAGGGGCCATGAGCACGCCATTGCACTCCAGCCTGGGTGACAGAGTGAGACTCCAACTAAAATAAATAAATAAATAAATAAAGTCTTATTGGCTGGGCACTGTGGCTTCCTATAATCCCAGCATTTTGGGAGGCCGAGGCGAGAGTACTGCCAGAGCCTGCGGGTTTGAGACCAGCCTGGGCAACATGGCGAGACCTCATCTCTACAATAAAT
>NW_007248735.1:29500-33407 GCF_000164805.1 Carlito syrichta
CCCAGCGTCGACCTGCTGGGCTCAGGCGATCCTTCCGCCTCAGCCTTCCAAGTAGCTGGAACTACAGGCATGTACCACCACGCCTGGCTAACTTTTTTTTTTATTGTAGCGATGAGGTCTCGCCAAGTTGCCCGGGCTGGCCTTGAACCCACTGGCTCAGTCACTCCATTCGCCTTGGCCTCCCACAGTGCTGGGATTACAGGCTGAGCCACCAAAGCTGGCCACAACAATACGCTTCTTTCTAATGTTGAATATGAGGCATCATTTCTTCAACTATAAACACCCCTCCAGCCAGGCTGGCTTGGCAGTCGCACCTAGGACCTCACCTCAGGGTGCTCCACAACCTCTGTGTAGATGACTTGGGCACTGAGCTGTTGCTCGCCTGACTCTTGCAACTCTGCACCCGCCATGCTTCTGCCATCGTGGCAGTGCCCAGGGGAAACAGCGTGGCTTCCAGATGTGCTTTCTTTTTTCTTTTTTTTGAGTTGGAGTCTCACTCTGTCACACAGCCTGGAGTGCAGTGACATGCTGACGACCACCACAGCCTCGACCTACCGGGCTCAGGTGATCCTTCCGTCTCAGCCTTTCAAGTAGCTGGAACTAGAGGCATGTGCCACCATGCCTGACTAATTTTTTGATTTATTGTAGAGATAAGGTATCGCCAAGTTGCCCAGACTGATCTCAGGCAATCCTCTTGCCTCAGTCAACTAAAGTGCTGACATTACAGGTGTGAGCCACCACACCCGGCCAGGTATGTTTCCTATATGCATATTCCTATGTGTGGAAGTAGTCACTCTAGGCTCTTCAACCCTGGTACAGTTGTGTTACCTCTCGATATGTTTTCACTACTCCTGGGATGTCATGAAAAATTGTAGCAGTTCCTGGACTCCTGGCCACTCCTACTCCAGTGACAGTGTCTGTCTGTAGAATATTATCAGCAGAAATCATCCATATCCCAGGTTCACCTAAGAGAATACAAGAAAGCACTTGATATAAATCACTCTAACTTTATTCAGATTCCAAATCAGAAAACTATTCAAATATGCAGATATCTCTTCCTGGGAGGAAAAGCTACTGTGAGGATAATTTTGGTGAATGTCAGGTTCTCCTTCATATATCATGCTAGCAAAATAAAACAAGACCTACTGACCTTCAGAATCACAAGAAGAGCTACTTATCTGCAGAATGTAACTGTTCTCCTTGGGAAAAAGAAAAACCATGTTTACCTACAGTGATAACTCTGATTAACTTTGTTTAGACCTTGCTAAGGACAAATCTGCTTTGAGCTACTGATTAATGCCAGCAGGAAGACTGCAAGAAAGTAACAACTGGGAGGAGAGAGGATTTGTTTATTTTGGTTTAAATCTCAATATGACAGAGGAATGCCAAAAATTAAGTTAGATATAATATTGACCTACAGGATTAGTGATCCTGGCATGCTGTCCTTTGCATTCTTATCCAAAAGTGGTATGGATTTGGGATGCCCCCAAAATTTCAGAATGGAAGACTAAGGGACAATCCTGGCAAAACCTTGCTAAAGAGAGTAAAAAAAAGCCTCTGCTTCATTGACAAGAGATTTACAATCATGGGACTGTACTCTCATTGTCAGTCTTAAAGCAGGTTTAGCTCTCTGGCCCTGGATTACATGTTAGTAGTGGTTACTTGCAAATCAGCTGTTACAGAATTGGAGGAGTCTGCTGAATGGAGTTCCCTTAGTATCAAGTCTACAATATGTAGTTAATGTTAAAGTCAAGTCCAACATTATGTTACTTCCCCTAAACACATGTATTCATAGTTCTAGAGGTTGCAAAGCCAAAGCCATACACCACCCCACGCTAGTCTTACTTGGATGAATTACTTAGATGTAACATCCAGCCAGGCCCAGTGACTCACACCTGTAATCCCAGCACTTTGAGAGGCAGAGGCGAGAGGATTGCCTGAGCCCACAGGTTTGAGACCAGCCTAGGAAACATGGCAAAACCTCGCCTCTACAATAAGTAAAAAAATTAGCTGGGCTTGGTGGCACACGCCTGTAATTCCAGCTACTTGGAAGGCTGAGGAGGAAGGATCACCTAAGCCAGCAGGTCAAGATTGCGGTGGCCATGAGCAATGTGGCCACTGCACTCCAGTCTGGGCGACAGAGCGAGATTCCAACTCAAAAAAAAAAAAAAGAACATAGTTTAGCAGTGCGGTGCTAAACCTTATTACAAAATAGATATTAGGTACTTAGGCCTTCAAATATGCCTTAAAAACAATGTACACATAATTGGTTCTTAAAACTAAAGCCTTATTGCCCTTTCCTTCCTTTTATCCTTTTCTGGTCTTCACTTGAGCAATTGCCCTCCTTCAAAAGCTAGAAATGGAGGAGAAGGCACAGTACCCTACATTATTTACATAATATAAAATAAAGCTGGCCAGGCTCAGTGGTTCAGCCTGCAATCCCAGCACTTTGGGAGGCCGAGGCGAGTGGATTGCCTGAGCCCGCGGGTTTGAGATCTGCCTGGGCAACTTGGCAAGACCTCGTCTCTACAATAAATAAAAAATTAGCTGGGCATGGTAGCACGTGCCTGTAGTTCTGGCTACTTGGAAGACTGAGGCAGAAGGATCCCAGGAGCCTAGCAAGTTGAAGCTGCGGTGGCCGGGAGCGTGCCACTGCACCCCAGTCTGGGCGACAGAGTGAGACTCCAACTCAAAAATAAAAATAAAAATAAAAATAAAGCTGTGTATCCAGAAGGCACTTGATAAATACTACAGGCTGCTTTCTAATTGGCTGGCTACTGACTAAAATAGGCATTAAGCTGAGAATTATCAGATAACATGACACACAATAAAACACTCTAAAGAATTTTCTTTCTCAGAGAGGCCCTCAGATTTTAGAAAATTTGGGGGAAAAAATTCCTCTAAGGGATTAATTGCTTTCTAATCCCCAGAACTACCAGTTGTAAGGCTGAGAAAGGGACAATATACAGACCTTGCTGGCTGACGAGGTGAATGCTGAAGCAGATGACATCTCCAACAAAGGTAAGCTTGGTGTCTGGCTCAATGGCATGCTCCACAGCAACAGGGATATAATCTGCCATGCCCGGGTGTCTGTGGTCCCAGAGCCCCACAAGTGTCACCCCTCTGTTCACTGCGTGGGCTATGTAAGTATAGTTCTTATTCCCTGGTCCAATAAGCAGCAAGTCATCTCTAAAAGTAGACATGAAAGGCAGATATCTCGTTAGAGACAGTAGTTAGGAAACAGTTCTGGAGCAGACTCTATCACAATATTTTATATTCAACAGCTTAAAAGTTTAGAAGGAAATCCACATCAGAGAATAAGTGGAGGCCAAGGATCAGTCTGTTACTTTCATATATACAGTGCTCTGTAATACTTTCAAAAATATTAAAAACATTTTTTTTCCCAGTAAAGTTTTTAGATAATAACACTTCAATTAGTTCCCTATAGGTCTTTCTATGAACAAGGACTGGAGGACTGGACAGATTTTTTTTCTTTAAGTTGGAGTCTCACTCTGTCACCTGTCACTTAGGCTGGAGTGTAGTGGCACACTCACAGCCACTGCAGCCCCGACCTGATGAGCTCAGGTGATCCTTCTGCCTCAGCCTTCCAAGTAGCTGGAACTACAGGCATGTGCCGCCATGCCAAGCTAATTTTTTTGACTTATTGTAGAGACGAGGTCTTGACAAGTTGCCTAGGCTGGTCTCAAACCCCTGAGCTGAGGCAATCCTCTTACCTCGGCCTCCCAAATTGCTGAGATTACAGGTGTGAGCCACCACGCATGGCTGACTTGACAGATTTTAAACAACCAATATTATTCTTTAATTAAGTCTAAGTTTTTTTTGTTTTTTTGGTTTTTTTTGAGTTGGAGTCTCACTCTGTTGCTCAGACTGGAGTGCAGTGGCCGCT
>NW_007248735.1:33427-37562 GCF_000164805.1 Carlito syrichta
CTGATTTTTTGATTTATTGTAGAGATGAGGTCTCGCTGCCCAGGCAGGTCTCGAGCCCGCGGGTTCAGGCAATTCACTCACCTCAGCCTCCCAGAGGCGCGGGATTACAGGCTGAGCCACCGAACCCGGCTAAGTCTAAGATTTTTTGAGTCGGGGTCTCACTCTTGCCCAGGCTAGAGTACAGTGGCATGATCATGGCTCACCACAGCCTTGACCTCTTGGGCTTAAGTGATCCTCCTGCCTCAGCCTCCCAAAATGCTAGGATTACACGTACGAGTCACTGCACCCAGCACAGTCTTTTTTTTTTTTAATTTTTAAAAATTTTGAGTTGGAGTCTCACTCTGTTACCCAGGCTGGAGTGCAGTAACACACTCATGGCCACCCCAGCAATGACTACTGAGCTCTGGAGATCCTTCCTCCTCAGTCTTCCACATAGCTGGAACTACAGGTGCGTGCTACCATGCCTGGCTGTTTTTTATTTTTTATTGTAGAGATGAGGTCTCACCAAGTTGCCTGGGCTGGTCTTGAACTCGGGGGCTCAGGCAATCCACTCACCTCAGCCTCCCAAAGTGCTGGGATTACAGGCTTAGCCACCGAGCTGGCCAAGATCAGACTTCAAATTCAGAATATAAGAGGAATTTATGGGAGCTGCTACATAATTCAAGGAACACCATTTCTTTGACTTCCATACCTGTTTAGAGCCAGATAAAGCTGGGTATTGTGTGTGTGGAATTTCTCTCCAATGCTGTTATAAAACTGAACAGTGAAGGTGAGAGACATGCCCAAGGGAAAGGTTGACAAGGTCCTTCCTTGGGTTGTGTATAGCTTAGGTTGGCTGCTCATTCGCAGGTATGTCACTGGTGCTACCTGTGGGAGACAAAAACCTACTGGTACAGAGAAAGATGTGCTGAAGAAATGCTGTGACCATATTCTAAGACTTATAATGAATGATAAAGAGTGCATTCATCTTCCCCAGGAAATAGCTTTTGATTTGAGATGATTTAAATAAAAGTGAAAAGAAATATGACTGCACACAAATGGGCTTCTAATTATTTTTAAATTTATTTTACTTTATTTTATTTGAGTTGGAGTCTCACTCTGTTGCCTAGGCTGGAGTGCAGTGGCATGCTCACAGCAATTGCAGCCTCGGCCTGCTGGGCTCAGGTGATCCTTCTGCCTCAGCTTTCCAAGCAGCTGGGACTACAGACACATACCACGACACCTGGCTAATTTTTTGATTTATTGTAGAGACGAGGTCTCATCAAGTTGTCCAGACTGGTCTCAAACCTGTGGGCCCAGGTAATCTTCTCATCTTGGCCTCTGGGATTATAGGCATGTTACTGTGCCTGGCCTGGGCTTCTTTTTTTATTTTTATTTTTATGTTTTAGAGTTGGAATCTCACTCTGTCGCCCAGACTGGAGTGCAGTGGCACACTCCCGGCCACCGCGGCCTCAACCTGCTGGGCTTTGGCGATACTTCCGCCTCAGCCTTCCAAGTAGCTGGAACTACAGGCGTGCGCTACCATGCCCGGCTAATTTTTGATTTATTGTAGAGATGAGATCTCACCAAGTTGCCCAGGTGGGTCTTGAACCCGCGGGCTCAGGCAATCCACTCACCTTGGCCTCCCAAAGCGCTGGGATTACAGGCTGAGCCACCAAGCCCGGCCCCTGGGCTTCTAATTATTAAAGCTGTGAGAACGTGAAGAGAAGCTGGAACTTTTTTTTTTTAGTTGGAGTCTCACTCTTTTGCCCAGGTCAGAGTGCAGTGGTACGCACATTCATGGCCGCCCCAGCTTTGACATGCTGAGCTCCAACGATCCTTCTGTTTCAGCCTTCCGAGTAGCCAGAATTACAGACGCGTGCTACCACGCCTGGCTAGTTTTTATTTTATTGTAGAGACAAGGTCTTGTCATGTTGCCCAGGCTGGTCTCGAACCCATGGGCTCAGGCAATCCACTCGCCTCAGCTTCCCAAAGTGCTGGGATTACAGGCTGAGCCACCAAGCCCGGTCTGAAGCTGGAACTTTTTTTTTTTTTTTTTTTTGAGTTGGAGTCTCACTCAGTCACCCAGACTGGAGTGCAGTGGCCACTCCCGGCCACCGCAGCCTCAACCTGCTGGGCTCCAGCGATCCTTCCACCTCAGCCTTCCAAGTAGCCGGAATTACAGGCATGCGCTACCACGCCCGGCTGATTTTTTTTGCTTTACTGTAGAGATGAGGTCTCACTGCCCAGGCGGGTCTTGAACCCACGCGCTCAGGCAATCCACTCACCTCAGCCTCCCAAAGGCGTGGGATTACAGGCTGAGCCACCGAACCCATCTGAAGCTGGAACTTTTTAAGGAAAGGACTACAATTCATCTATTTAATGCAGAGTGCTCAATATTTATTGTTAAATAATTATCAGAAATACTATAGATGTGCTTTCACACTATAAGAGATTGCTGCAATACAGTAAATAAAGTCCAAATTTAATAGTAGCTTTATCACTTCATAGCCTTATGTAACCATTTGGGTCTCAGATTTCTTATCAGTTAAATGGGAATAATATGCCTACCTCATAGGGTTTTTGTGGTACTGAAAAGAGATAATATACATAAAAGGACTGACAGGCAACCCCCTTGGGTCTCCTTCCTTGTAGGAGCTGTTCTATCCTCATAATAAATCCTGCTTTCAGAAAAAAAAAAGTACTGATATAGTGACTGGAATATAGATGTTTAATGCCTAAACGTTTTATCATGTTAGACTAACTTATCTCTGGGGTCTTTCTAAATTTTTTAATTCTAGTAAGAAAGCTTCATTTTGATAACAATGGCTCTACATTCCTCCCACAGCAACTCTTTTGCCAAAGCTGTTCAGAAGACAGTCATACCAAATTGAGGCTGATCCCTTTTATAACAAATGCTCTAAAGTCCGTTTTAATTTGATGACTTACAGCCATGTCAAGATTAGCTTCTTACAAGTTCATTTCTGACTTCCAGAAAAGTTTCTAATTCTTTTTTTTTGAGTTGGAGTCTTACTCTGTCACCTAGGCTGGAGTGCAGTGGCACGCTCCCAGCCACCGCAGCCTAGACCTACTGGGCTAAGAGGATCCTTCCGCCTCAGTCTTCCAAGTGGCTGGAACTACAGGTGTGTGCTACCACACCCAGCTAATTTTTTAATTTATTGTAAAGATGAGGTCTCACCATGTTGCCCAGCCTGATCTCGAACCCATGGTCTCAGACAATCCTCTCGCCTTGGCCTCCCAAAGCGCTGAGATTACAGGCTTGAGTCACTGTGCCCGGCATAGTTTCTCATTCTTAAAAAGGCAATCTGCTTCTTAAGGCCATGGTATTCCTTTTATTTTATGTTTAGTAGTAAGCCCCCGAACTCACCTGAACCCCAGTTATGGTGGTTTGGTTGACTCCAAATGGTTCTACAGAAGTGACTTCCAACACGGCAGTGCCTGCCACAGAGCCAGCTTTTAGGAGACCTTCGCCATCCTCCTCGATGACGGAAGAATTAGGGAAACACTGGAGAACACGAGAACGCACAAAGGCAGCTCCTTCCCTAGAGAACAAATGAAGTGAGTGGCATCTCTTGGGGGCCATATCTGACCAGAGAGAAAGGAGTAAAATCCACCAGAATCACTGTTAGAGGCTGTACTTCAAACTGCTTGTCAGTATCCATGTTGTGTGCTTACTTGTTCCTCAGGTAAAGTTTGCCTTTGGATTATGCTTCTCTCTCTCTCTTTTTTTTTTGAGTTAGAGTCTCACTCTGTTGCCCATGCTGCAATGCAGTGGCACACTTGTGGCCATTGCAGTCTCTACCTGCTGGGCTCAGGCGATTCTTCTGCCTCAGCCTTCCAAGTAGCTGGAACCATAGGCGCATGCCACCATACTCAGCTGATTTTTTTGACTTATTGTAGAGACAAAGCTCAGGCTGGTCTCAAAGCCCTGATCTCAGGCAATCCTCTCACCTCCGCCTCCCAAAGTGCTGGCATTATAGGCACGAGCCACCGTGCCAGGCGGATTATGCTTATCTCTATAAAAATAAAATCCTATTACATATTTACCATTAAAAAATTATTTGTCAGCTGGGCTCGGTGGTTCAGCCTGTAATCCCGCGCCTTTGGGAGGCTGAGGTGAGTGGATTGCCTGAGC
>NW_007248735.1:37599-38388 GCF_000164805.1 Carlito syrichta
AGCAGGCGAGGCTGCGGTGGCCGGGAGCAGCCACTGCACTCCAGTCTGGGTGACAGAGTGAGATTCCAACTAAAAAAAAAAAATTGTTTGTCTGGGGATGGGGGGGGACACCCCTTATCAACAAGGGTGCCTGAACAATGCATATTTGTATACCTAACCCTTAACTGTACCCTACAATTTTAAAATAAAAAATATGTTTAATTAAAAAAAATTATTTGACTAGCTGGGCATGGTGGATCATGCCTGTAATTCCACCACTTTGGGAGGCAGAGGAGAGAGCTGCCTGAGTCTAGTGGTTCGAGAACAAACTGGGCAACTTGGCAAGACCTCGGCTCTACAATAAATCAGAAAATTTAGCTGGGCATGGTAACACATGCCTGTAGTTCCAGCTCTTTGGAAGGCTGAGGCAGAAGGATCGTCTGAACCCAGCAGGTTAAGGCTGCGGTGGCCATGAGTGTGCCACTGCACTTCAGCCTGGGTGACAGAGTGAGACTCCAACTTAAAAAAACCCCAAAAACAATTGAAAACAGTTATTTAAACAAATGCTTGCACATGAATGTTCATAGCAGCACTATTCATAATAACCAAAAGGTGAAAACAGCCAAAATGTCATTGGATGAGTAAATAAACAAAATGTATTTCCATATAATGGAATATTATTCAGTCATAAAAAAGAATGAAGTGGGCCGGGCCCAGTGGCTCAACCTGTAATCCCGCACTTTGGGAGGCCGAGGTGAGTGGATTGCCTGAGCCTGTGGGTTCGAGACCCGCCTGGGCAACTTGGCAAGA
>NW_007248735.1:38408-41224 GCF_000164805.1 Carlito syrichta
AACTTGGCAAGACCTCATCTCTACAATAAATAAATAAATAAATTAGCCGGGCGTGGTAGCATGTGCCTGTAGTTCCAGTTACTTGGAAGGCTGAGATGGAAGAATCACTGGAACCCAGCAGGTCGAGGCGGCGGTGGCCGGGAGCGTGCCACTGTATTCCAGTCTGGGCGACAGAGTGATACTCCAACTCAAAAAAAACAAAACAAAAAAAGATGAAGTACTAATACATGCTACAACATGGATGGACCTCAAAAACATTAGCTAACTGAACTGGTCCAAAAGTAATGGGCTATCTCAATTGATTGTTCATAGTCAGCTACAGAGCAAACTCCTTGTTCAACTCTTTCCCCTCCTCTCACTACCACACTTGACGAGTTTAAAAAAAAAAGAAAGAAAACATTACACTAAATGAAAGAAGCCAACACAAAAATTTTGTATATTGTATGATTCCACTTATATGAAACATATCGGCCATTGCTTTACTAAACTCTGCTGTGGCCATGTGTTCTTTGAGCTATGGCCGCTGCCATGTTTTCTAAGCTTTGGTCCCCTCTCCTACCTTGGAGAGGTAAATCTTCCCTCTCTTTCTCATTCATTCTTTCTCATTTACTTTCTAAATAAACTATATTTTCAAATCTCAAAAAAAAAAAAAAAAGTTAATACCACTGTGGTGTTATAGCATATATTTATATACTGGTTTTGCCACGGTTCCTGGCTTTTAACTCCCATAGGCCTTGCAAGTCTTTTGTTATAATATTGAGACACTTTGGGCCTCAGGGACAGCCTCAGGAAGCAGAATCTCTCCAACCTTTTCCTGTCTTCCTTTCATCTACCCAAGGCAGGACTCTCATCTTCCCTTGCCTTGCGGACTGTGGGTCTTAAGACCCTCCCCAGAGAGGGTCCCAACTATACCCTGGGGAAAGAAATGCTGAAATCTTGAAGCTTCCATAAAAACTTCAGAGGACTGAGTTCTAAGAGCTTCCAGATAGCTGAATACATGGTGGTTCCTGGAGGGTGGTGTGCCCAGAGAGGGCGCGGAAACTCTGTGTTCCTTCCTCCATACCCTGCCATATACATCTCTTCATCCATATCCTTTATCATAAACTAGTAAATACAAGTAAATGTTTCTCTGAGTTCTGTGAACCACTCCAACCCAAGGAGTGGGTAGAGGAAAAGCCAACTTGAAATTGGTTAGAAGTTCTGGAGGCCCAGACTTGCGACTTGTGTCTGGGAGTGGGGGCAGTCTTGGGGACTGACTCTTCATCCTGTGGGATCTGACACTATCTCCAGGTATTATAGATAGTGTTGGAAGTTGAATTGGAGGATACCCACTGTTTAGTGTGTGGGCAAAAACTTCCACACATTTGGTCACAGGTGACTCCTCTGTTGATGATTGTTGTATTAGTGTGAGAGCAGAGAGAAAATCTGGTTTGAGTTTTTCTTAAAGCAACAATAGAGATAGAAGGTAGATTAGTGATGACTAGGAGCTGGGAGGGAGTATAACGAGTAAGTGTTTAGTGGGTATGGGGTCTTCTTTGGTAATGATGAGAATATTTTGGAATTAGACAAAGGTGTGATGGAGGTACAATATTGTAAATATGCTAAATGCCACTGAATTTCACACTTTATTTATTATTAATTTATTTTTGAGTTGGAATCTCACTCTATCACCCAGGCTGGAGTGCAGTGGCACGCTCATGACCACCACAGCCTTGACCTGCTGGGCTCAGATGGTCTTTCTGCTTCAGCCTTCCAAGTAGCTGGAACAACAGGCATGTACCACCACACCTGGCTAGTTTTTCTGATTTATTGTAAAGATGAGGTCTTGCCAAGTTGCCCAGGTTGGTCTTGAACTCTTAGGCTCAGGCAATCCTCTCACCTCCTCCTCCCAAAGTGCTGGGATTATAGCTGTGAGTCACTACATCTGGCTACACTTTATTTTATTTTTTGGACATAAGCTTCCCTTTATTTCTCATAATCTCTTTACATCCTTCTATGCAGAGGTGACTCTCAACCTGAAATACTCAAGCCTGATTTTCACTACAAAAATGCCTTTTGTGGACTCAATTTTACACTTTATTATTATTATTACTATTTGAGTTGGAGTCTCACTCTGGTGCCCAGGCTGGAGTGCAGTAGCACACTCATGGCCACCTCAGCGTTGACCTGCTGGGCTCTGGCGATCCTTCCACCTCAGCCTTCCAAGTAGCTGGAACTACAGATGCATGCAACCATGTCCAGCTAATTTTTTTTTTTTTAGTGTTGAGATGAGGTCTCACCAAGTTGCCTAGAAAAGTCTTGAACCCGTAGGCTCAGGTAATCCACTCTTCTCAGTCTCCCAAAGTGCTGGGATTACAGGCTGAGCCAATGAGTCCAGCAAATTTTACACTTTAAAATAAACTAAACTCGACTAAAAAAAATTATTTGGAGCCAGGAACGGTGGCTCATGCCTGTAATCCCAGCACTTTGGGAGGTGGAGGCAAGAGAATTGCCTGCGTCCAGGGGTTTGAGACCAGCCTGGGCAAATTGGCGAGAACTCGTCTCTACAATAACAAAAAATTAGCCAGGTGTGGTGGCACCCACCTGTGGTTCCAGCTACTTGGAAGCCTGAGGTGGAAGGATCACCTGAGCCCAAGCAGGTCAAGGCTGTGGTGTCCGTGAGCTTGCCACTGCACTCCAGCCTGGGCAAAAGTGAGACTCTGACTCAAAAAAAAAATTATTTGGAAGTTAGAAAAATTACCTAAAAAGCAAAAGTAGTTCTTTCCATGTGCATTTTTTTTTTTTTTTGAGTTGGAGTCTCACTCCATTGCCCAGGC